>NC_138769.1:738489599-738597099 GCF_965119305.1 Pelophylax lessonae | reverse complement strand
ATAGCCTGGTCAGGAATGGGGTAAAATCTTCCGGTCTTAAAGCGGTTAAAAATACGCTCATTGAGAATTTTTTCGTCAAAGACATGTAGCTAAATACATTTTGGCCTAAATATATGACAAAAATTGAATATATTGGATATTTTTTATCTGTCAAAGTAGAAAATGTCAATTTTTTCGCAAAATTTTTGCTATTTTTTTATTAATATCGCAAAAAATGAAAAGCGCATAGGTGATCAAATACCACCAACAGAAAGCTCTGTTTGTGGGAAAAAAAGGACGTCAATTTCGTTTGGGTACGGCGTTGCATGACCGCGTAATTGTCGGTTAAAGTCGCGCAGTGCCAAGTTGCAAAAAGTGGCCTGGACGTAAAGCAGGAAAATTCTCCGGTGGTAAAGTGGTTAAACATCCCCTCAATACAAAGACTGTGATATCGCTCTATGCATTTCTGTATGTGGTATTCTAACGCATGCATTGACCCGCATAAATACTGAAGTTTAATACAAAATTTAAATGTGCGTGATCCTCGTAGGCGTGTAAGGGTGAACAGAAAAGAAAACAAAATGCAGCAGTGTGATCCTCATGGGCAGGTAAAGATGAATTCAAAAAGTATTACCAGAAAAGGTGACCATTGCATATCTTGGGCAGGTAAAGATGAATTCAAGTGTAATAACAGAAAAGGTGACCATTGCCTATCTTGGGCAGGTAAACAGGAACACAAAAATTTGAATACAGCAGTGTGATCCTCGTGGGCGGGCAAAGGTGAACTCAGAATGAGCTCTACATCTTTAGCTGTACATTTTAGTATGCACAACTGAACAAGGCTTTGTGGTTTTTTTTTCTGCCAGGTGTGGAATCTGAAGGGATCTACCGAAAGAGTGGACAGAAATCAAAGATCACTGGTCTTCTGGAAGCTCTGAAGAAAGATGCTCGAAGTGTGGTCTTCAAGGAGGAGGAACCTGTAGACAATGTGTCTGACACCCTCAAAAGGTTCTTCAGAGAACTCGGGGAGGGAATATTCACAGAGCATTGCAGGCAGTGGTTACATGTTACAGGTGAGCAGGGCTTTTCTTCTCAGAGAATAGGTGCAGGAACTCCCCCTTTCTGGGTCAATTCTGGTCTCTGCCCCTACCCACCCCCAAGCACCGTTTCTTGATTCAAACCCTCAACCTCTCAGTGCTGCCCCCTTTAGAGAATACAGAGCCAGGTATCCTTTTGTGGTGCTAAGTAATTTGTATGGAATTTGGTAATAGCAAGAAAAGCAGGTAAATGCAACCACCAGCAATAGACCCTCCCCAGCAACCACAGATCTCCTAGCATCAATAGACCCCTTCCTCAACAGCAGGTCCTATCCAGCAACAGTTGACTCCCCAGCATCATAAGCCCCCTTCCAGCAAACCAGCAACAATTGACGTCTCCAGAAACAATAAACAACTATGCAAAAATAGATACCCTCCAGCAACAATAGATCCCTCAGCAGCCAGTACCAAAAGACCCTCCAGCACACTCCAGCACCCCTTGCCATTAAATACAGTACCATTCAGTACTAAAGGTGCCGGAACTGCGTTCCCCCGCGTTCCTGCTGAAAAAAAGCCCTGCAGGTGATAGAGATGTCCGGTTGTCTCGTGTTTTTGTTCACCAAGTCACACTATAGAATCCACCATTCCTTTTATAGCAGTGATAAGGGTGAACAAGGTGGAAGGAGGTTCATGGATTTCTAGGGTGTAGCTGAAAATATGGAGTCACCCACCATGTAAATGACTTGGGATGTCTCCAGATACTACCAAATCCCGTCTGTCACCAAAATGTGGTCTTGGGCTTTTCCAGGTTACTGATGTGACCCTAAAATATTTGGTCTTAAATTATTTCTGTCGCTGAAGAATACAGTAGATGCAGCTTGTGCTTATAGAAGGTGCCTTGTGTTCCAAAACACCCTATGTACAAACAGTGCTGAGCCATGGTCAGGTCTTAGTAAGCAGCGGATTGGGGAGCCAGGACATCGATGCCACAAGAAAGTCAGTCTTCAGTACAGAGAGCATTTGTCCAGGAAAAATGAAAGCACAGACAAGGGGTAAATATTACTTATTGGGGGGATAGTGTTGGGGGTTACAGGGAGAGTTAGTGTTAGAGTTATACGGAGGGTTAGTGTTGGGGGTTACAGGGAGGGTTAGTGTTGGGATTACAGGGATGGTTTGTGTTGGGGTTACAGAGAGGGTTAGTGTTGGGATTACAGGGAGGGTTAGTGTTGGGGTTACAGGGAGGGTTAGTGTTGGGGTTACAGAGAGGGTTAGTGTTGGGATTACAGGGAGGGTTAGTGTTAGAGATATACAGAGGTTTAGCATTAGGGGTAACGGGAAGGGTTAGTGTTGGGGTTAGAGGAAGGGTTAGTGTTGGGGTTACAGGAAGGGTTAGTGTTAGGGTTACAGGAAGGGTTAGTGTTGGGGTTACAGGAAGGGTTAGCATTAGGGTTACAGGAAGGGTTAGTGTTGGGGTTACAGGAAGGGTTAGTGTTAGAGATATACAGAGGTTTAGCATTAGGGGTAACGGAAAGGGTTAGTGTTGGGGTTAGAGGAAGGGTTAGTGTTGGGGTTACAGGAAGGGTTAGTTTTGGGGTTACAGGAAGGGTTAGTGTTGGGATTACAGGGAGGGTTAGTGTTAGAGATATACAGAGGTTTAGCATTATTGGTAACGGGAAGGGTTAGTGTTGGGGTTACAGGAAGGGTTAGTGTTAGGGTTACAGGAAGGGTTAGTGTTGGGGTTACAGGGAGGGTTAGTGTTAGGGTTACAGGGAGGGTTAGCATTAGGGTTACAGGAAGGGTTAGTGTTGAGGTTACAGGAAGGGTTAGTGTTGGGATTACAGGAAGGGTTAGTGTTGGGGTTACAGGGAGGGTTAGTGTTAGGGTTATAGGAAGAGTTAATGATGAGGTTAAAGGAGGGTTAGGCTACATTCACACAGGTGAATAGGGCCGGTGGGAATAGTAGCAGCAGAAAAAGGAGATTCCTACTGCCCCTCTCAGCGGCTAGGTTCAGCCACCAACCCCATTCAGTATAATGACAGGAACTGCCACTACAATTCCCACCAGCCTTAATCACCAGTGTGAAAGTAGCCTTGGTGTTAGAGTAATACGGATGGTTAGCATTGGGGTTACATGAAGGGTTGGGGTTTATGGAAAGGGTTGGCATCGAAGTTATAGGAAGCGCTAGTGTTGGGATTACAGTAGGGTCAGTGTTGGGGTTATAGGGAGGGTTAGCATTGGGGTTATAGGGCCAGCGAATCATAGGGTTATAAAGGAAGGGTTAGTATTGGGGTTATAGGAAGGATTAATTCTGGGATTACCGGGAGGGTAGGCATTGTGTAAGAAAACCTTTTGAAACAGCAAAGAAAATGTTAGGCAGCAGGAATGTGGACAGTCAGGACCGTCTTTAATATTGATTGGACCCTGGGCAAACATTTTCTTGGGCCCCAACCCCATGCAATTTTGTTCTCCAACTGCTTTGAGACATACAATAAATTGCAACTAGACTCAAAATCTATGCAGCTGATCAGGAAGCGATTGCAATTAGTTGCCAAAGATTACAGCAGATCATTACCACTCACTGGTTGCTGGAGGTTACAGCACATCATTACCGCTCATAGATTGGTTGCTAGAGGTTACTGCACATCGTTACCGCTCAAAGATTGGTTGCTAGAGGTTACTGCACATCATTACCGCTCATAGATTGGTTGCTAGAGGTTACTGCACATCGTTACCGCTCAAAGATTGGTTGCTAGAGGTTACTGCACATCATTACCGCTCATAGAGTGGTTGCTAGAGGTTACTGCACATCATTACTGCTCATAGATTGGTTGCTAGAGGTTACTGCACATCATTACTGCTCATTTTTTGGTCGCTAGAGGTTACTGCACATTAATATTGCACACTGATTGGTAGCTAGAGATTACAACAGATCACTACTGTTCTTTGATTGGTTGCTAGAGGTTACTGCACATTAATACCGCTCACTGATGGTTGTTATAGATTACTGGGCATTATTACCACTTACTTTTAGGTTGTACTGTACTTCAGTACTGCCCCCACTTCCTCTATACTGCACCTAGTACCTCAGTACTGCCCCCACCTCCTCCATACTGCACCTAGTACCTCTATACTGCACCCACCTCTTGTGTACTGCACCCACCTCTTGTGTACTGCACCCACCTCCTCTGTACTGCACCCACCTCCTCTGTACTGTACCCACCTCCTCCGTACTGCACCTACCTCCGTACTGCACCCACCTCCGTACTGCACCCACCTCCATACTGCACCCACCTCTTCTGTACTGCACCCACCTCCTCTGTACTGCATCCACCTCTTGTGTACTGCACCCACCTCCTCCATACTGCACCCACCTCCTCCGTACTGCACCCACCTCCTCCATACTGCACCCACCTCCTCTATGCTGCACACACATCCTCTATACTACACCCACTGCACCCACATCCTCTATACTACACCCACTTTCTCCATACTGAACCTGGTATCTCTATACTACATCCACCTCCATACTGCTCCTAGTACCTCATTACTGCACCAACCTCCTCCATACTGCACCTAGTACCTCTAAAACGCACCCACCTCCTCCATACTGCACCTAGTACCTCTATACTGAACCCACCTCCTCCACACTGCACCTAGTACCTCTATACTGCCCCCACCCCCATACTGCACCTAGTAACTCTATACTTCACTCACCTCCTCCATCCTGCACCTAGTACCTCTATACTGCACCCACCCCCATACTGCACATAGTACCTCTATACTTCACCCACCTCCCCCATACTGCACCTAGTACCTCTATACTGAACCCACCTTCTCCACACTGCACCTAGTACCTCTATACTTCACCCACCTCCTCCATACTGCATCTAGTACCTCTAAAATGCACCCACCTACTCCACACTGCACCTAGTACCTCTATACTGCACCCACTCCCATACTGCACCTAGTACCTCTATACTTCACCCACCTCCCCCATACTGCACCCATCTCCTCCATACTGCACCTAGTACCTCTATACTGCACCCACCTCCTCCATACTGCACCTAGTACCTCTATACTGCACCCACCTCCTCCATACTGCACCTAGTACCTCTTTACTGCACCAACCTCCTCCATACTGCACCCACCTCCTCCATACTGCACCTAGTACCTCTATACTTCACCCACCTCCTCCATACTGCACCTAGTACCTCTTTACTGCACCAACCTCCTCCATACTGCACCCACCTCCTCCATACTGCACCTAGTACCTCTAAAATGCATCCACCTCCTCCACACTGCACCTAGTACCTCTATACTGCACCCACCTCCTCCACACTGCACCTAGTACCTCTATACTGCACCCACCCCCATACTGCACCTAGTACCTCTATACTTCACCCACCTCCCCCGTACTGCACCTAGTACCTCCAAAATGCACCCACCTCCTCCACCCTGCATCTAGTACCTCTATACTGCACCCACCTCCTCTATACTGCACCTAGTACCTCTATACTGCCCTCACCCCCATACTGCACCTAGTATCTCTATACTGCACCCACCTCCTCCATACTGCATCTAGTACCTCTATACTTCACCCACCTCCCCCGTACTGCACCTAGTACCTCTATACTGCACCCACCTCCATATTGCATCTAGTACCTCTATACTTCACCCACCTCCCCCGTACTGCACCTAGTACCTCTAAAATGCACCCACCTCCTCCACACTGCACCTAGTACCTCTAAAATGCACCCACCTCCTCCACACTGCACCTAGTACCTCTATACTTCACCCACCTCCTCCACACTGCACCTAGTACCTCTATACTGCACCCACCCCCATACTGCACCTAGTACCTCTATACTGCACCCACCTCCTCCACACTGCACCTAGTACCTCTATACTGCACCCACCTCCTCTATACTGCACCTAGTAGGCTCTCAACTTACTGTTATCAGTTACATTGTTCTCATCTATCTCTGAAGACTACAGAACACACCCTCCTATGTTGTAGAGATGAGGAGAGGAGGGGTGTTCTGTAACCCAGTCCTACTCCTTCATAGAATACAGTGCAGTGAGTGAGCGTTGTCACCCTGGGACAGGAAATGTATTACTAAATCCAGATTAAGAAGAATTATAGCAGTTAAGTGTCTCCTCTTTTCCTCCAGGGATTCAGGATGAGGAAGAGAGAATACGACACTACCAGGAGCTGCTGGAGATCCTTCCACCTGTCAACAGAGCCACATTAAAAGCACTAATCAGTCACTTACACTGGTAATTATTTATCATTGGGACAGTGGCCGGGCTACGGCGTACTCTCAGCCGGAACTGAGCCACAGCACTGGAAGACTACGGTAGATCCCAAAATATCTCAGGAAACCATTTCAGAGAGGGTGTGCGCTATCTTACAGAACTGAGGGTTGTTTGCTCATCTTTGGGGATCCTGGATAGTTTACCTCCTAGGTGCCTCAAGTGATATTCCAGGGGTACAGACTGAACCTTCACCTCCCATTCCCACCTCACCTTCAACCTTCCTATGTCACCGCACAGATTGGCAGACCTACCTCTGCTCCTTGGGAGATTACTGGACCCAGATGTCATTGCCCCATCTCCTGTGCAAGAACGGTTTCAGCAGTTGTGCTCCAACCTGGTCACTGTTCTGTTTCCTAAAGAGAAGATCTGTCTCTCTTGGGGCCTGTAAGTCCACAGAGGTCCCTTCCACAACTCTTACATCTAAACCCCGAGTGCTCTCCTAGGTGCTGGCCCCAGTGTTAGCCTGAGTGTGTTCTCATAGCATCCCAATAGGTATTCACCAGATCCTTCCCTTCCCCAGAGGGACTTTCTGGCTCCTGTGGTTAGCTAGGACAGGGCCCCTGCACCCCGAGTGTTCTCCAGTGCACTGACCCCAGTATTAGTCCAAGTGTATTCTTCCCATCTCTCTCTCTTCCCCCTCTCCCGTCTCCCTCTCTTCCCCTCACTCGTCTCTCTCTCCCCTTCTCCCATCTCTCTCTCTTCCATCTCTCTCTCCCCCTCTTCTGTCTCTATCCCCCTCTTCTGTCTCTCTCCCCTTCTTCTATCTCTCACCCCTTCTTCTATCTCTAGGCCCCTCTCACGTCTCGCTCTCTCTCCTCCTCTCATGTCTCTCTTTTCCCCTCTCCCGTCTCTCTCTCTCTCTCTTCCCATCTCCTGTTTCTCTCTCTCTCTCTTTCCATCTCTCATTCTCTCCCCCCTCTCCCATCTTTCTCTCTCTTCTTTCCCATCTCTCCTCTCTCTCTCTTCTCCTCTACCATGTCTCCTCTCTCTCTTCTCCTCTCCAATCTCTCCTCTCCCATCTCTCCTCTCCCATCTCTCCTTCTCTTCCCCTCTCCCGTCTCTCGCTCTCCCCCTCTCACATCTCTCCCATCTCTCGCTCTTCCCCTCTCCTGTCTTTCCCATCTCTCACTCTTCCCCTCTCCCGTCTCTCTTTCCCCCTTTCCCGTCTCTCACTCACCATCTTCCGTCTCTCTCTCTCTCTCATCCTCTCAGGTCTCTCTATCTTCCCATCTCTCGTCTCTCTCTCCCTCTCTTCTGTCTCTCTCTCTTGCCCCCTCTCTTCTGTCTCTCTTTCTTGCCCCCTCTCGTCTCTCTCTCTCTTCCCCTCTCCCATCTCTCTCTCTTCCCCTCTCCCTTCTCTCTCTCTCCATCCTCTTCTGTCTCTCTCCACCTCTCCCGTCTCTCTTTCTTCCCCTCTCCCGTCTCTCTCTCTCTTCCCCTCTCCCGTCTCTCTCTCTCTTCCCTTCTCCCGTCTCTCACTCCCCCTCTCTCCTCCGTCTCTCTCTCTCTTCCCCTCTTCCATCGCAGTCTCTCCCCCTCTCCCGTCTTTCCATCTCTCCCCCTCTCCCGTCTTTCCATCTCTCCCCCTCTCCCGTCTTTCTCTTTCTCTCCCCCTCTCCCGTCTTTCTCTTTCTCTCCCCCTCTCCCGTCTTTCCATCTCTCCCCCTCTCCCGTCTTTCTCTTTCTCTCCCCCTCTCCCATCTCTCACACTCTATATGTTGGTGATTTATTTTTTTCTCTCGCAGTATTCAGCACTTTTCAGGGGTCAATCAGATGAACATCCACAATCTGGCCATTGTGTTCGGTCCCACGCTCTTCCAGACGGATGGACAAAACTACAAGCCGGGCCGAGTGGTGGAGGACCTCATCAACTTCTACCTGGAAATATTTCATGTACGTCAAACCCTATGACTCTTCTATAGCACTGGCCTAGACTGAGGCGGAAATACCCACAACTTATAATTCGGATCAGTACAGCCATGTATGACCCACCAAGTGTGGCCCTTTGGTACCTATGGTGTGGCCCCCAGGCCCCAGCAGCCAATAGAGGTAGCACTGATTTGTAAAGGGGTTGTAGTGGCGGTGATCTCTGACAGTCTCATGTTACATATTCCCAGTTACTAACAGTCTCCTGTAGCGTATTTAAAGTCTTTGACTGTACCAGTAGAATGTTAGCAGTCTCTAACCACCTCAGCCACCTCTGAAAATTCTTGGTAGTACAACAGGAACTGAATAGTACGTGTGGCCCCCTGGGGGTGTCTTGGGCCCACAGTTTTGCCACTGTTTTTTACAGACTGCTGGAAGCAGCAGTTTAGATCCCCCTCCCACAATCCTATGTGATACCCAATTATAGTCCTCCTCTGAGACATGCAGCTACCAAAATTGTACAGTGCAGACTGCAGACAGGTGTAGACTGCAGACAGGTGCAGACAGCAGACAGGTGCAGACAGCAGACAGGTGCAGACAGCAGACAGGTGAAGCCTGCAGACAGGTGTAGACTGCAGACAGGTGCAGACATCAGACAGGTGTAGACTGCAGGCATACACAGACAGATGCAGACAGGTGCAGACTGCAGACAGATGCGGACTGCAGACAGGTGCAGATGCAGACAGGTGCAGACTGCAGACAGGTGTAGACTGCAGGCATACACAGACAGGTGCAGACTGCCGACAGGTGCAGACGCAGACAGGTGCAGTCTGCAGGCAGACACAAAGGAGTGCAGACAGGAGTAGACTGCAGACAGGTGCAGACAGGTGCAGACAGCAGACAGGTGTAGACTGCAGGCATATACAGACAAGTACAGACAGGTGTAGACTACAGACAGATGTAGACTGCAGACAGCAGAAAGGTGTAGACTGCAGGCATTCAACAGACAGGTGCAGACGCCGACAGGTGCAGACTGCCGACAGGTGCAGACGCAGACAGGTGCAGACTGCCGACAGGTGCAGGGTGCAGACAAGTGCAGGCAGGTGCAGATGCAGACAGCAGAAAGTGTAGACTGGAGACAGGTGCAGGGTGCAGACAGGTGCAGGGTGCAGACAGGTACATGAAGACCTTCTATATGTAGACCAGTTCTGTTTCCTGGATGGAATGTTTTTCCCGGGTGATTTATTTGCTGCCAGGTTCAGATGTGTGATTGCATCCTCCTTCATGCCCCTCCCCCTCCCCTCCCCCACCCAGTGCAGTCAGCTGCAGGCGGAGTCACTGTCCTTTCTCTGCAGGTGGACCCGCAGGAGCTCCAGAAGCAGCTGGACATCGCCTCCACCATTATGAAAGTGCGGAACCCCCAGGCCAAGCCCAGGGTAAGACGCAACGCGGGGGGCGGAGCAGAGGGGACCCCTCATTTCCTAGAAATATCAGTCCTCATTATCAATCTTCTCCTCGCAGGGAACCGACTTCATCTGTTCTGTCTACCTGAGAGAGGTGAAGCCGGAGTGTGAGCAGAACGTCCATGTGAGTACCTGTCATCTGTCACCCTGTGTATGTGAGTACCTGTCATCTGTCACCCTGTGTATGTGAGTACCTGTCATCTGTCACCCTGTGTATGTGAGTACCTGTCATCTGTCACCCTGTCCACGTGAGTACCTGTCATCTGTCACTATGTGTATGTGAGTACCTGTCATCTGTCACCATGTGTATGTGAGTACCTGTCATCTGTCACCCTGTGTATTTGAGTACCTGTCATCTGTCACCACGTGTATGTGAGTACCTGTCATCTGTCACCGCATGTATGTGAGTACCTGTCATCTGTCACCCTGTGTATGTGAGTACCTGTCATCTGTCACCGTGTGTATGTGAGTACCTGTCATCTGTCACCCTGTGTATGTGAGTACCTGTCATCTGTCACCACGTGTATGTGAGTACCTGTCATCTGTCACCGCATGTATGTGAGTACCTGTCATCTGTCACCCTGTGTATGTGAGTACCTGTCATCTGTCACCACGTGTATGTGAGTACCTGTCATCTGTCACCACGTGTATGTGAGTACCTGTCATCTGTCACCGTGTGTATGTGAGTGCCTGTCATCTGTCACCCTGTGTATGTGAGTACCTGTCATCTGTCACCCTGTGTATGTGAGTACCTGTCATCTGTCACCACGTGTATGTGAGTACCTGTCATCTGTCACCGCATGTATGTGAGTACCTGTCATCTGTCACCCTGTGTATGTGAGTACCTGTCATCTGTCACCACGTGTGTGTGAGTACCTGTCATCTGTCACCGCATGTATGTGAGTACCTGTCATCTGTCACCCTGTGTATGTGAGCACCTGTCATCTGTCACCACGTGTATGTGAGTACTTGTCATCTGTCACCCTGTGTATGTGAGTACCTGTCATCTGTCACCCTGTGTATGTGAGTACCTGTCATCTGTCACTGTGTGTGAGTACCTGTCATCTGTCACCCTGTGTATATGAGTACCTGTCATCTGTCACTGTGTGTATGGAGTACCTGTCATCTGTCACCCTATGTATGTGTACCTGTCATCTGTCACCCTATGTATGTGTACCTGTCATCTGTCACCCTGTGTATGTGAGTACCTGTCACCTGTCACCACGTGTATGTGAGTACCTGTCTATCATCTGTCACTGTGTATGTGAGTACCTGTCTATCATCTGTCACTGTGTATGTGAGTACCTGTCTATCATCTGTCATATTTTCTTACTCTTTTCCAGATTGCGGTCACCATGACGGCCCAGGAGCTGGTGGAGACGTTGCTGGAGAGGCGGAACATCTCGCTGAAGGCGGGAGAATATTGGAGCTGCGTTGAGGTGGATACCGCAGAGGAGATAGGTAGGCGGGCAGCAATGTCTGGGCGGTACAATTTCCCGGTATGACAATGTTTTCTGACTACGGAGCTAGAAATCGGAATTCCATTACTGAACACTGGCAGCAATGCTGGGGGTTATTATTATGGTCACTGTTACCAATGCTGGGGGTTATTATTATGGTCACTGGCACTAATGCTGGGGGTTATTATTATGGTCACTGGCACTAATGCTGGGGGTTATTATTATGGTCACTGACACCAATGCTGGGGGTTATTATTATGGTCACTGGCACTAATGCTGGGGGTTATTATTATGGTCACTGGCACTAATGCTGGGGGTTATTATTATGGTCACTGACACCAATGCTGGGGGTTATTATTGCGGTCACTGGTACCAATGCTGGGGGTTATTATTATGGTCACTGGCACCAATGCTGGGGGTTATTATTATGGTCACAGGTACCAATGCTGAGGGTTATTATTATGGTCACTGGTACCAATGCTGGGAGTTATTATTATGGTCACTGGCAACAATGCTGGGGGTTATTATTATGGTCACAGGTACCAATGCTGGAGGTTATTATTATAGTCACTGGTACCAATGCTGGGGGTTATTATTATGGTCACTGGTACCAATGCTGGGGGTTATTATTATGGTCACTGGTGCCAATGCTGAAGGTAATTATTATGGTCACTGGCACCAATGCTGGGGGTTATTATTATGGTCACTGGCACCAATGCTGGGGGTTATTATTATGGTCATTGGCACCAATGCTGAAGGTTATTATTATGGTCACTGGCACCAATGCTGAAGGTTATTATTATGGTCACTGGTACCAATGCTGGAGGATATTATTATGGTCACTGGTACCAATGCTGGGGGTTATTATTATGGTCACTGGCACCAATGCTGGAGGTTATTATTATGGTCACTGGCACCAATGCTGGGGGTCATTGTTATGGTCACTGGTACCAATGCTGGGGGTTATTATTATGGTCACTGGCACCAATGCTGGAGGTTATTATTATGGTCACTGGCACTAATGCTCGGGGCTATTATTATGGTCACTGGCACCAATGCTGAAGGTTATTATTATGGTCACTGGCACCAATGCTGGAGGTTATTATTATGGTCACTGGCACTAATGCTCGGGGGTATTATTATGGTCACTGGCACCAATGCTGCAGGTTATTATTATGGTTACTGTTACCAATGCTAGGGGGGTTATTATTGTGGTCACTGGTACCAATGCTGGGGGTTATTATTATGGACACTGGTACCAATGCTGGGGGTAATATTATGGACACTGGTACCAATGCTGGGGGTAATATTATGGACACTGGTACTAATGCTGGAGGTTGTTATTATAGTCACAAGCACCAATGCTGGAGGTTATTTTTATGGTAACAGGCACCAATGCTGGGGGTTATTATTATAGTCACTGGTACCAGCCTTGGAGGTTATTTTTATGATCACTGGCACCAATGCTAAAGTTTATTATTATGGTTACTGTTACCAATGCTGGGGGATTATTATTGTGTTTGCTGGTACCAATGCTGGGGGATATTATTATGAACACCGGTACTAATGCTGGGGGTTATTATTATAGTCACTGGCACCAATGCTGAAGGTTATTGTTATGGTCACTGGTAACAATGCAGGGGGGGTTATTATTGTGGTCGCTGTTACCAATGATGGGGGTTATTATTATGGACACTGGTACTAATGCTTAGGGTTATTATTATTGTCACTGACACCAATGCTGGAGGTTATTATTATAGTCACAAGCCCCAATGCTGGAGGTTATTATTATGTTACCGGGCACCAATGCTGGGGGTTATTTTGATGGTCACTTGCACCAATGCTGGGGTTACTATTGCTGGGGGCTATTTTTATAGTCACTGTCACCAATGCTGGGGGTTGTTATTATTATTGTCACTGGCACCAATGCTGGAGGTTATTATTATGGTCACTGGTACCGATGCTAGGGGTTGTTATTGTGGTCACTGGTACCGATGCTAGGGGTTGTTATTGTGGTCGCTGGTACCAGTGCTGGAGGTATTATTGAGGTCACTGGCACCAATCCACGCAAACAGCATTTTCAGAATTCACAGTGACAGATGGCACTCTTGCCTTGCAGCACTGGGGTCCTGGGTTCAAATCTCAGCTGCATGGAATATGTATGTTCTTTCTGTGTTTGTGTGTGTTTTTCCAGTTGCTCTAATCACCACCAAAACCAATCCGAACCACCTTAGTATGACTGTGATGGGGGACATTAGAGTGTGAGCTCCTTCATGGGGGCAGGGATTCCTCTGATTGGCTCAATGTTCTCTTTGCAGCACTATACACCCTACAAGTTGAAAGATCTAAAACTTTCCAGTGGCTGACAGGTTTACTTTAACATGTCTTAGGCATAAAGACCTAATTTGAATGCAAGGATTGTTCTGGTTTAAACTTCCCTTGCAGGGACTTTATTGTTTACAGTTTCCCACCTTTTCTTCTCTCTGCAGAGCGCCCCCTACACTTCTCCGAGAAAGTGCTGCCAATCTTCCATACCAGTGCCAACAGCAGCACCCACCTGGTGGTAAAAGAGGACCCCAACATGGACGCCATGCTATTTTACCTTAGTAAGTGACCTGAACTACATCAAGTATGCATTGGGGGAGGGGAAGACAATGATGCAAACATTATTGCCCTGGAATGTGTCAGGGGGAGGGTAAGGTCGTAGCAATGTTATGTGCTGTATAATACAAATAAGCATTGCTATTGACTACCAATGAGAAGAGCATAATATAGCACTGCCACGAGGTTATTATTACAGCCACTGACACCAATGCTAGGAATTTTTTTTGTGGTCACTGACTACCAATGAAGGTGGTATGATATAGCACTGTCACTGACCACTGAGGTGGCTATTGTTGCAGTCACTGACACCATTGCTGGGGCTATTATTGCAGTCACTGACAGCAATTCTGAGGGTTTATATGGTGGCCGCTGACACCAGTGCCCGGGGTTATTAATTCAGCCACTGAGAGCAGTGCTGGGGATTATTATTGTGGTTATTGGCACAAATGCTGGGGGTTATTATGGTGACCACTGACACCAGTGATGGTAGTTATTATTGTGGTCACTGACACTAATTCTAGGGATTCGTATGGCGTTCTCGGACACCAGTGCTGGGGGTTATTATTGTGGTCACTGGCACCAATGCCAGGGGTTATTATTTAGGTCACTGACACCAATCCTGGGGGTTATGATTACATTCACTTATATCAGTGCTGGGGGTTATTATTGTGGTCACTGGCACCAATGCTGGGGGTTATTATTGCCTTCATTTACACCAGTCCTGGGGGTTATTATTGTGGTCACTGGCACCAATGCTGGGGGTTATTATTGTGGTTGCTTACACCAATGCTGGGCAATATTATAGTGGTGACTGGCACCGATTCTGGGGAATTTTATTACAGTCACTGACACCAATCCTGGAGGTAATATTGTAGTCACTGGCACCAATGCTGGGGGTTATTATTGTGGTCACTGGCACCAATGCTGGGGGTTATTATTGTGGTCACTGGCACCAATGCTGGGGGTTATTATTGTGGTCACTAATGCCAATGCTGGGGGTTATTATTGCAGCCACTTACACCAGTGCTGGGGGTTATTATTGCAGCCACTTACACCAGTGCTGAGGGTTATTATTGTGGTCACTGACACCAATTATAATTGTATTGATGTGTTCTTAGACACCAATCCTGGGGGTTATTAATGTTAACACTGGCACCAATGCTGTAGCTTATTATTGTGGTTACTGGCACTAATGCTGTGGGTAATTATTGTGGTCACCTGGCACCAATGCTGGGGATTATTATTGTGGTCACTGACACCAATCCTGGAGGTAATATTGTAGTCACTGGCACCAATGCTGGGGGTTATTATTGTGGTCACTGGCACCAATGCTGGGGGTTATTATTGTGGTCACTGGCACCAATGCTGGGGGTTATTATTGTGGTCACTAATGCCAATGCTGGGGGTTATTATTGCAGCCACTTACACCAGTGCTGGGGGTTATTATTGCAGCCACTTACACCAGTGCTGAGGGTTATTATTGTGGTCACTGACACCAATTATAATTGTATTGATGTGTTCTTAGACACCAATCCTGGGGGTTATTAATGTTAACACTGGCACCAATGCTGTAGCTTATTATTGTGGTTACTGGCACTAATGCTGTGGGTAATTATTGTGGTCACCTGGCACCAATGCTGGGGATTATTATTGTGGTTACTGACACTAATCCTGGAGAATTGTATTCATGCATTCTTGGACACCAATCCTGGGGGTTATGAATGTGGACACTGGCACCAATGCTACAGTTATTTTTGTGGTCACTGACACCAATGCTGGGGGTTATCATTGCAGCTGCTTATACCAATGATGGGGGTTAATATTGTGGTCACTGGCACCATTGCTGGGGGTTATCATTGCAGCTGCTTATACTAGTGGTGGGGGTTATTTTTGTGGTCACTGGCACCAATGCTGGGGGTTATCATTGCAGCTGCTTATACCAGTGGTGGGGGTTATTTTTGTGGTCACTGGCACCAATGCTGGGGGTTATCATTGCAGCTGCTTTTACCAATGATGGGGGTTAATATTGTGGTCACTGGCACTAATGCTGGGGGTTATCATTGCAGCTGCTTTTACCAATGATGGGGGTTAATATTGTGGTCACTGGCACCATTGCTGGGGGTTATCATTGCAGCTGCTTATACTAGTGGTGGGGGTTATTTTTGTGGTCACTGGCACCAATGCTGGGGGTTATCCTTGCAGCTGCTTATACTAGCGGTGGGGGTTATTTTTGTGGTCACTGGCACCAATGCTGGGGGTTATCCTTGCAGCTGCTTATACCAATGGTGGGGCGTTAATATTGTGGTCACTGGCTCCATTGCTGGGGGTTATCATTGCAGCTGCTTATACCAATGATGGGGGTTATTATTGTGGTCACTGGCTCCAATGCTGGGGGTTATTTTTGAATGTGCTACCTAACTCAGCACAATGTACTTTAACCTGCTGCTACTATGTGGCCCTCTGGAATTTGCAGGGGCTGCACTTGAGGGCCCTTATATTTTTCAAGGCACCACTGGCTTACCTGAACAATCCTTTCAAAGTGTATCCAATCAATCCCTTGGGCTACAAAGTTGTTGGTGAATTTAAAGCTGGACACATGCTACAATTTTATTGTACAACCTTCTTCTAGATCTACCGACTTCTACATACCGTGAGAGCCCAGACTTGGAACATGAAGGAAATTCTACAGTCAGATTGTGAGATGCGTGGCTAACCTTAGGAGATTGTACAATCAGATTGTGATGCATGTGACCAGTTTTAGATTTGCAGTCAATCAGATTTCTCATATATGGGTTATAATCCGGCCAAAGCATTCATTTCCATATTCATCTTCTCGTTGTTTTAGAAAATCGAGTGGGAGACTCCAAGACCGGGATGATGAGGTTCCGGGAAGATAAAAGCCTGCTGGACTTCACCGCAAAATTCCACGAGCGTTACTTCATGCTGAACAGCACCACGCTGCGGATGTACCGGGAGATCCGGGTAGGTGCCGTCGGTATTTTCTCTCTAATGGGACTCGACGTTCCCCATACACACCGATTTGGATCATTTCAGTTTACAGATATCCTTCAAAGAAAGCCTTGATATCAACTCCATCTGTATAGAGCTAGAGCTGCACACCACCTGAAAGGTGAAATCAGTCTTTCGGCTGGCTGCCTTCTCTGTAGACATGAGTGTGTGTTAGATTGGATGGCGGCTGTGAGACCCCAGGAGTGTGATGATGTTATTGCTGATCCAGAGCGCAGGTGGGGGGGGGGGCAATGTCGCATAGCTAGAAGAATTATGGACTTTATTGTGCCGTGAAGCCATAGAGCAGAGCTGGGGCTGTGGTGGTAGTGGTGACTAATAACACTTCTATTCAGAAATAGAAGCGTTAATAGTTTATTTGTATCAATTAACAAAGTGGAAAGTAAATGAACAGAAGAGAAATCCCAATCCAACCAATATTTGGTGTCACCACCGTTTGCCTTCAGGAACACTTGGCACACAGTTGGTGAAGGAACTCGGCAGGTAGGTTGTTCTGTGTTCATCTTGGAGAACTGAGCACAGATCTTCTGTGGAAGTCGGCTGCCTCCAATCCTTCTGTATCTTCATGTCATCCCTGGCAGACTCCATGATGATGAGATCAGGGCTCTGTGGGGGCCAAACCATCACTTCCAGGATTTCTTGTTCTTTATGCTGAAGATCAGGTCTGCCATCTGGGGGGGGGGGGGGGGCAACGACAGGCCATACACATGTAAGGGGCCCGGACGTACCAAGGGGCCCAGCCGCCCAGGCCCCAACCAATGAGACAGAGTTGTTGCTTCTGTAGTAACTAGCAATTGCTACAGCAGGACAGCTACCGAGTGAGCCAATGCAGCCGGTGGGATGTCTTTTTTCTGGATTGGGATGTCTCTTTGCTTAATATATGGGTCTGTCTCCTTGCTGGATTGGGGTGTCTCTTTGCTTAATATATGGGTCTGTCTCCTTGCTGGATTGGGGTGTCTCTTTGCTTAATATATGGGTCTGTCTCCTTGCTGGATTGGGGTGTCTCTTTGCTGGATTGGGATGTCTCTTTGCTGGATTGGGATTTCTCTTTACTGGATTGGGATGTCTCATTGCTGGATTGGGATGTCTCATTGCTGGATTGGGATGTCTATTTACATAATATATTGGGCCTTCTCTTTTCTGGATTGGGATGTCTCTTTTGCTGAATATATGGGTCTGTCTCTTTGCTGGATTGGGATGTCTCATTGCTGGATTGGGATTTTTCTTTGCTGGATTGGGATGTCTCACTGCTGGATTGGGAGGTCTCTTTGCTGGTTTGGGATGTCTCTTTGCAGAATATATTGGGCCTTCTCTTTTCTGGATTGGGATGTCTCTTGGCTGGATTGGGATGTCTCTTTGCAGAATATATTGGGCCTTCTCTTTTCTGGATTGGGATGTCTCTTTGCTGGATTGGGCAATTGCTTTGCTGATTATATGCGGATACCTGTTTGCTGGATTGGATTCATTTTCATATATTAGGTTGTAAAAGTGTTAAAAAAAGCAGATGCACTGAAGGACTCGGTAGAATAGCCAGTGGGGGGATTTAGTGGGATGGCCATTGGATGGGCCCAGCCAGGCCTAAAGCTGTGTAAGGGGCCCAAAACTTTCTGATGGCTGCCCTGCTGAAGATAGTTCTTATTGACATTGGCTGTATGTTTGGGGTGGTTGTCCTGCTGCCGAATCACTTTAGGGCCAATCACACGCCTCCCTGATGGTATGGCGTGATGGAGATGTATCTGCCTGTATTTCTCAGCATTAAGAACACCATTGATCCTGACCAAATCTCCAACTCCTTTTACAGAAATGCAGCCCTAGACTTGTAGGGAACCTCCACCATGCTTCACAGTTGCCTGCAGACACTCATTATTGTACTGCTCCCCAGCCCTTAACCAACCAACTGCCCTCTGCTCTAGTGAAACATTTTACATTTTACTCATAAGTACATAGCTCCTGCTGCCATTTATCTGCACCGCAGTTCCTATGTTTTCCTGTATAGTTGAGTCGCTTAGCCTTGTTTCCACACCCTGTGCAGGAAAACATCGGAACTGGGGTGTAGAAAAATGGCACCAGATGCTCTGGATTGATGAGTCAAAATGTGAAATATTTGGCTGTAGCAGGGGGCAGTTTGTTGGTGAAGCGCTGGAGAGCGCTACAATAATCAGTGTCTGCAACCAACTGTGAAGCATGGTGGAGGTTCCTTGCAAATCTGGGGCTGCATTTCCACAGATGGAGTTGGAGATTTGGTCAGGATCAATGGTGTCCTCAATGCTGACAAATACAGGCAGATATTTTTCTATCATACCATACCATCAGGGAGGCGTGTGATTGGCCCCAAAGTGATTCGGCAGCAGGACAACCACCCCAAACATACAGCCAATGTCAATAAGAACTATCTTCAGCAGGACAGCCATCAGAAATTTTTGGGCCCCTTACACAGCTTTAGGCCTGGGCCCCCTAGGTCCCGTCCAATGGTCGTCCCACTAAATCCGCCCACTGGCTATTCTACCGAGTCCTTCAGTGCATCCGATTTTTTTTTAACACTCTTACAACTTAATATATGAAAATGAATCCAATCCAGAAAACAGGCATCCCCGTATAATCAGCAAAGCAATTGCCCAATCCAGCAAAGAGACATCCCAATCCAGAAAAGAGAAGGCCCCATATATTCAGCAATGAGACATCCCAGTCCAGCAATGAGACATCCCAATCCAGCAATGAGACATCCCAATCCAGCAAAGAGACAGACCTATATATTCAGCAAAGAGACATCCCAATCCAGCAATGAGATATCCCAATCCAGCAAAGAGACATACCAATCCAGAAAAGAGAAGGCCCAATATATTCAGCAAAGAGACACCCCAATCCAGCAATGAGACATCCCAATCCAGCAAAGAGACAGACCTATATATTCAGCAAAGAGACATCCCAATCCAGCAATGAGACATCCCAATCCAGCAATGAGACATCCCAATCCAGCAAAGAGACATACCAATCCAGAAAAGAGAAGGCCCAATATATTCAGCAAAGAGACATCCCAATCCAGCAATGAGACATCCCAATCCAGCAATGAGACATCCCAATCCAGCAAAGAGACATCCCATTCCAGCAATAAAACATCCTAATCAAGCAAAGAGACAGACCCATATATTCAGCAACGAGACATCCCAATCCAGAAAAAACGACATCCCACCGGCTGCATTGATTCACTCTGTAGCTGTCCTGCTGTAGCAATTGCAATTGCTAGTTACTACACAAGCAACAACTCAGTCTCATTGGTTGGGGCCTGGGTGGCTGGGCCTCTTGGTACGTTTGGGCCCCCTACATGTGTATTGCCTGCCCCCCCCCCCCCCCGATGGCAGCCCTGATCTTCAGTGTAAAGAAGAACAAAGAGTCCTGGAAGTGATGGTTTGGCCCCCACAGAGCCCTGATCTCACCATCATGGAGTCTGTCTGGGATTACATGAAGAGACCAAAGGAATTGAGGCAGCCGACATCCACAGATGATCTGTGCTCAGTTCTCCACGATGTTTGGAACAACCTACCTGCCGAGTTCCTTCAAAAACTGTGTGCAAGTCTACCTAGAAGAGTTGATGGCAAAGAGACGGTCACACCAAATATTGAGAGGTGAGGGGGGGGGGGGGGGGGAGATAAAAGGGGATGAAATAGGAAAAGATGGAAGGGAAAAGTGAAGAGAGGAAAGTATTAGAAGGTGAAATGCGTTAATGGAGGAGGTCCCCTCTGTTCCCCATTAGGATAAAAAAAAAAGATGGTCAGCAGTTGAATTTCTCATGTAGCCGCCTGCCTTCTTTTCTGGATTCTCACATGCTGCGATTGTCCCGCGCTTCCCTTAGAGTGCAGCGATAGGCTTCCTCCTACAGCGCTTGTAAAACCTTCTGCCAAGGTCTGAATATGTCATTGTGCTTAAATGGAGGCTGTGAGAAGGGTTCTTACCCGGCGGAGAGGCCGTTGCCTGACCCCCTGGAGGAGGCGCTACTTCCCGTCCGCAGCATCACACAACTCCAAGCAGGAGCCGGCCGGTGACCTGTAAGAGCCCCGCTCACAGTCTCTGTATAAACGTTGCTCCTCGCTGGTCCTGTCTGTTTTATGTAACGCACGTCCTTTGTTGAGCAGAATTCAAGATCATCGAACGCCGATATCGCTGTGGAGGTGAGGGGTGTTAGTTTATTGCTTTTATTGTGGTGTCCTCCATCTTGGTGCAGGACTTCCTCTCACTTCTGATGATCTGTAGTGGTATGATTAAAGGGTCACTCCATCCCCAACTGATATGTTTTAGTATTTCGAGGGTGCTGGGGAGTTAAACATTCTGACAGTCTCTTTTGTGTTTCTTGGACGCTATGGTGAGATCCCTACACTGAGTTTCCGGGTCTGTACACCCACTGTGCCCATTATGAGGGGTTCCCACCATCCCTGTGCTGAGTTCCTGGGTCTGTTCACCTGCTGTGCCCATTATGAGGGGTTCCCACCATCCCTGTACTGAGTTCCTGGGTCTGTACACCTGCTGTGCCCATTATGAGGGGTTCCCGTCATCCCTGGGCTGAGTTCCCGGGTCTGTACACCCGCTGTGCCCATTATGAGGGGTTCCCGCCATCCCTGTGCTGAGTTCCCGGGTCTGTACACCTGCTGTGCCCATTATGAGGGGTTCCCGCCATCCCTGTGCTGAGTTCCCAGGTCTGTACACCTGCTGTACCCATTATGAGAGGTTCCCTCCATCCCTACACTGAGTTCCCGGGTCTGTACACCTGCTGTGCCCATTATGAGGGGTTTCCACCATCCCTGTGCTGAGTTCCCGGGTCTGTACACCTGCTGTGCCCATTATGAGGGGCTCCCACCATCCCTGTACTGAATTCCCGGGTCTGTACACCCGCTGTGCCCATTATGAGGGGTTCCCACCATCCCTGTGCTGAGTTCCCGGGTCTGTACACCCGCTGTGCCCATTATGAGGGGTTTCCACCATCCCTGTGCTGAGTTCCTGGGTCTGTACACCCGCTGTGCCCATTATGAGGGGTTCCCACCATCCATGTCCTGAGTTCCTGGGTCTGTACACCTGCTGTGCCCATTATGAGGGGTTCCCACCATCCCTGTGCTGAGTTCCTGGGTCTGTACACCTGCTGTGCCCATTATGAGGGGTTCCCACCATCCCTTTGCTGAGTTCCTGGGTCTGTACACCCGCTGTGCCCATTATGAGGGGTTCCCACCATCCATGTCCTGAGTTCCTGGGTCTTTATGAGTAAAATAGGTACGGGGTATATTCTTCTCTTCTCCCAGGTAGAGAGGAATATAGATGGGAACTATAGGAGGAAGATCTCACCAGTGGAGACCAAGCCAAGCAAGTGACTCCACATAATAGACCAACTGTATAACTGTTACCGTTTTGAGGGTGTATGAGAGATTAGGAACAATACTCCAGTTTTGGGCTTACATGTCCCTCAAGCTGAACATTTGTGAACCTGAGTTCCCAGTTCCACCCCTCTGTAGTGCCCGTTACTGGGGGTGGGGCACTGCCCACCCTTCAGTTTTTATTCACAGGATGTTAAAGGGGCTGCAGCTAGGGAATTGAGACACCTCCTGGCCGTAATAGTTGGTTGAAGCTCAAGTGATTTTCAAGGGTTTGGGTAGTTCAGCTTAGATTTCAACAGAAATATCCGTTTTTGGTGGAGTGACCTTTTAAAGCAAGACTCCACATGATTTAAATAAGATTATAATTATAAAGAACACCAAATCAGAACAATGATCGCTTCTCCTTCTGCTGCCCTTTACCCCGCTACGCTGCAAAATGTGACTTCTATTCTTTTTTTATTTGGAAAGCTGTGATTTCAGTGTTGTGGCATCACGGAGAAAATATCGTTTGGCAAAAGATGTGGAGATTGGGGCTCTGGGGAAATTTTCATGAAGAGATTGGTTATTTTATAGAATCTTATCCATGTAGAGATTGGTAGAGATGGGTCCCTCCATGAAGAGATCAGTGGAAATAGGTTTCCTCTATGGAGAGATGGGTGGAGAAGGGTCCCTTCATGGACAGATCGGTGGAGATGGATTTCCTTCCATGGAGAGATCAGTGGAAACAGGTCCTGCCATGGAGAGATCAGTGGAGACAGGTCCTTCCATGAAGAGATCAGTAGGGACAGATCCATGAAGAGATCAGTAGGGACAGATCCTTCTTTGAAGAGATCCATAGAGACAGATCATTCTATGAAGAAATCAGTAGAGACAGATCCTTCTATGGAGAGATCAGTAAAGACAGGTCTTTCCACGGAGGGATCAATGGAAACGGTGGAAATGGGTCCCTTCATGGGGAGATCGATGGAGAAGGGTCCCCTCCATGGAGAGATCGGCGGAGACAGGTTTCGTCCATGGAGAGATCACTGGAGACAGGCCCTTCCATGGAGTTATCAGTGGAGATAGGTTTTCTCCATGGAGAGATCGATGGAGATGGGTTTTCTCCATGGAGAGATCGATGGAGATGGGTTTGTTCTTCCATGGAGAGATCGGTGGAGATGGGTTTCCTCTATGGGGAGATCAGTGGAGGTGGGTTTCCTGCATGGAGAGATTGTGGAGAGTCTCCCTCAGTCATACAGTTCTGATACATTGTAATCTTCTTCTGCTACATTGTCTCCTCCGTAATCTTCTGATCTACGCAGAACTGATCGGAGGGGCTTTAACCTTAATGGCCAGGAACCAATTTTACCCATAAAAAAAATGTCTCAGTGATGAGGGAGGAGCAGAAATAAGGGTCTTTGCTTTGATGACATTTTTGTGAAAAATTGGGATACTTAACCAAAATTGTATCAAATTTCAGCAAATTGCTTTGGAGTCAATGGGGGTTGGGATTAGTAAAATGATTAACATTACTGTTAGCACTAGGGTTAGAATTAGGACTAGAAATAATATTAGTGTCAGGGTTAGTATTAGGGTTTGAGTTTGAAGTAGTGGTTAGTATTAGGGTTTGGGATTGCAGTGGTTGGGTTTGCAGTAGGGTTAGTATTATGGTTTGGGTTTGCAGTAAGGTTAGTATTAGAGTTTGGGCTTGCAGTAAGGTTAGTATTAGGGTTTGAGTTTGCAGTAGGCTTAGTATTGGGGGTGAGGGGTTGCAGTAGGGTTAGTATTAGGGTTTTTGTTTTCAGTAGGCTTAGTATTATGGTTTGGGTTTGCAGTAGGGTTAGTATTAGGGTTTGGGTTTGCAGTGAGGTTAGTATTAGGGTTTTGGTTTGCAGTAGGGTTAGTATTAGGGTTTTGGTTTGCAGTAGGGTTAGTATTAGGGTTTTGGTTTGCAGTAGGGTTAGTATTAGGGTTTTGGTTTGCAGTAGGGTTGGTACTAGGGTTTTGGTTTGCAGTAAGGTTAGTATTAGGTTTGGGCTTGCAGTAGGGTTAGTATTAGGGTTTGGGCTTGCAGTAGGGTTAGTATTAGGGTTTGAGTTTGAAGTAGTGGTTAGTATTAGGGTTTGGGATTTCAGTTGTTGGGTTTGCAGTAGGGTTAGTATTAGGGTTTGGGTTTGCAGTAGGGTTAGTATTAGGGTTTTGGTTTGCAGTAGGGTTAGTATTATGGTTTGGGTTTGCAGTAGGGTTAGTATTAGGGTTTTGGTTTGCAGTAGGGTTAGTATTAGGGTTTTGGTTTGCAGTAGGGTTAGTATTAGGGTTTGGGTTTGCAGTAGGGTTAGTATTAGGGTTTGGGTTTGCAGTAGGGTTAGTATTATGATTTGGGTTTGCAGTAGGGTTAGTATTAGGGTTTTGGTTTGCAGTAGGGTTAGTATTATGGTTTGGGTTTGCAGGAGGGCTTAGTATTGGGGGTGAGGGTTTGCAGTAGGGTTAGTATTAGGGTTTTGGTTTGCAGTAGGCTTAGTATTAGGGTTTGGGTTTGCAGGAGGGCTTAGTATTGGGGGTGAGGGTTTGCAGTAGGCTTAGCATTAGGGTTTGGGTTTGCAGGAGGGCTTAGTATTGGGGGTGAGGGTTTGCAGTAGGCTTAGCATTAGGGTTTGGGTTTGCAGGAGGGCTTAGTATTGGGGGTGAGGGTTTGCAGTAGGGTTAGTATTATGGTTTGGGTTTGCAGTAGGGTTAGTATTAGGGTTTTGGTTTGCAGTAGGGTTAGTATTAGGGTTTTGGTTTGCAGTGGGGTTAGTATTAGGGTTTGGGTTTGCAGTAGGGTTAGTATTAGGGTTTGGGTTTGCATTAGGCTAGTATTATAATTTGAGTTTGCAGTAGTTTAGTATTATGGTTTGAGTTTGCAGTGGGGTTAGTATTAGGGTTTGGGTTTGCAGTGGGGTTAGTATTAGGGTTTGGGTTTGCAGTGGGGTTAGTATTATGGTTTGAGTTTGCAGTGAGGTTAGTATTAGGGTTTGGGTTTGCAGTGGGGTTAGTATTAGGGTTTGGGTTTGCAGTAGGGTTAGTATTATGGTTTGAGTTTGCAGTGGGGTTAGTATTATGGTTTGAGTTTGCAGTAGGGTTAGTATTAGGGTTTGAGTTTGCAGTAGGTTAGTATTAGGGTTTGAGTTTGCAGTGGGGTTAGTATTATGGTTTGAGTTTGCAGTAGGGTTAGTATTAGGGTTTGAGTTTGCAGTAGGGTTAGTATTATGGTTTGAGTTTGCAGTAGGGTTAGTATTATGGTTTTGGTTTGCAGTAGGCTTAGTATTATGGTTTGAGTTTGCAGTGGGGTTAGTATTAGGGTTTGGGTTTGCAGTGGGGTTAGTATTAGGGTTTGAGTTTGCAGTGGGGTTAGTATTAGGGTTTGAGTTTGCAGTAGGGTTAGTATTATGGTTTTGGTTTGCAGTAGGCTTAGTATTATGGTTTGAGTTTGCAGTGGGGTTAGTATTAGGGTTTGAGTTTGCAGTAGGGTTAGTATTAGGGTTTGAGTTTGCAGTAGGGTTAGTATTATGGTTTGAGTTTGCAGTAGGGTTAGTATTATGGTTTTGGTTTGCAGTAGGCTTAGTATTATGGTTTGAGTTTGCAGTAGGCTTAGTATTATGGTTTGAGTTTGCAGTGGGGTTAGTATAATGGTTTGAGTTTGCAGTGGGGTTAGTATTAGGGTTTGAGTTTGCAGACAATTTCTTCTGTCTCTCAGGGACTCTACTGGTGGGATCTCTGTTGAGGTCCCGGGTCTTTACATTTGCTGTTATCATTTTTGTTTTTTTTGGGAGGGGAGAAAAAGTGGGAACACCGCTGCAGAATGGTTGGTGAAAACCTCCCACAATGGGCGGGGCTATGGTTGGGAAATCTGGTTTGGATGTATAGATTATTAGAAATCTCCCAGCAGACCTCACCTGTAACTGAAATATCACTTTGGGTGGACTGACCCCCTCTACCACCAAAGTGGCTGGAGGATCTCCATTTAGTTGTTTTGGGGTGTCCCTGGGACACATTTGTTAAACTTGTGTCACTTAGGGGTTTATATATAAAAAAACGTTTGCATAGCTGATCAGCAAAACCGCCAATTGGGCAAAATCGAATGTTCTCCTTCTAGTTCCTCTACGGGTCAAATGTTTTTCATTCGTAATGAATCCTCATGGCCACTGGATGGAGCTGGAGATCAAAGGCAATGCCTATTTATTATGAAGTTTAGCTCCATATTGTGATCTTAATGTGATATTTTGCCAAACCACTGGAAGAATCGCTATGTGAACTTTTTTTATAAATACATTCCTTGGTGTTGTTTTTAGGAATTTCTCTATTATTGGTATTTTGTGCTTACTGAGAAAAATCAGCTAAACTCATTCCAGCAGCACCAAAACAAAAGATCTCCAAGGTCTTTCTATAGAAAACAGCAGCAGTCTTAGTAGAAAAGCCTTTCCCTGCTAGCATGCTGCGGAGGAAGAGCCTTGGTCTATGCATGGAAGCAGTGGTCTCTCTGCAGAGGTTTTATACTCCTCCTCCTCCTGAGTTATAGCTGGAACTCTCCAATCAGCAGGGAGCTTTACTGTCGCAGAGGTATAGGTGTGACTGAGCAGGGGGTGTCCTTAATTTCACATTGTTCCATCTCTCCGCAGAGTCACCGGCCGGAGAAGGAGTGGGAGGTGAAGAATCTGATTGTATATCTGGGGATCAAGAAGAAGATCCGAGTACCCCAGGGGTGAGATATTCACTAACAAGAGAATGGGATGCCATCACTGCTAACCTACCCTCCAGAATGGCAGGAGCGTGATGTCATTGTGGATAGATAGATAGATAGATAGATAGATAGATAGATAGATAGATAGATAGATAGATAGATAGATAGATAGATAGATAGATAGATAGATAGATAGATAGATAGATAGATAGATAGATAGATAGATAGATAGATAGATAGATAGATAGATAGATAGATAGATAGATAGATAGATAGATAGATCATGGCTGTAAGGTTAGATGGTTCGAAAGAAGAATAGATAGAAAATGGAAATATAGATAGATAAAGAAGAAAGATGGATAGACAATAAGACGGGTTGATTGATAGATAAGAAGATGGATAGATAATAAAATAGATAAATAGTGCGACACATGGATACAAAACAGACAGTAAAAATGTGGATGGGTAGTTAGAAATATGAATACACAAAAGATGTATAGATGTAAGATAGATATATAGAAAGATCATAGATATATGAATAGATAGAACAATGGAAGAATAAAAAGGTGGGATAGAAAAATGGATAAATACACTGACGATAGATAGATAGATAGATAGATAGATAGATAGATAGATAGATAGATAGATAGATAGATAGATAGATAGATAGATAGATAGATAGATAGATAGATAGAAAAAATAAAGATAGATAGATAGATAGATAGATAGATAGATAGATAGATAGATAGATAGATAGATAGATAGATAGAAAAAATAAAGATAGATAGATAGATAGATAGATAGATAGATAGATAGATAGATAGATAGAAAAAATAAAGATAGATAGATAGATAGATAGATAGATAGATAGATAGATAGATAGATAGATAGATAGATAGATCATGGATGTAAGGTTAGATGGTTCGAAAGAAGAACAGATAGAAAATGGAAATATAGATAGATAAAGAAGAAAAATTGATAGACAATAAGACGGGTTGGTTGATTGATAATAAGATAGATAAATAAATAGATGGAAAGTTAGAAATATGAATACACAAAAGATGTTCAGATGTAAGATAGATATATAGAAAGATCATAGATGTATGAATAGATAGAACGATGGAAGAATAAATAGATGGATAACTAGAAAAAAGGTGGGATAGATAGATAGATAGATAGATAGATAGACAGACAGACAGACAGACAGACAGACAGACAGACAGACAGACAGACAGACAGACAGACAGACAGACAGACAGATAGATAGATAGATAGATAGATAGATAGATAGATAGATAGATAGATAGATAGATAGATAATGAATGGATCAAAGGTCAAATGGATGGATTGTTAAATGGTTACAAAAAAGGATAGATAAATTGGAAATATAGATGGAGGAAGAAGAAAGCTAGACATACAGTAGGATAGATGGGTAGATAATAAAATAGATAAATAGAACAAAGGAAGAATAAATAGAAAGATGGATAGATAATAGACAGACAGTAAGAAATGGATAGATAATTAGAAATATGGACACATAAAAGATGTATAGATGAAATATATGAAGTATGATAGATAGAAAGATCATAGATGAACAAATAGATAGGCGTAAAATTAAAAAGATGGATAGACAGGTAGACTATAGATGGATGAGTAGATGGTTAGCAAGATAGATAGAAAATGGAAAGATGGATAGATAGTAAGAAATATGGATGGACAGGGTGACAAATGGTAGTTGTTAAGATGGATAGATAATAAAATAGATTGAAAAAAAGATAAATAATTAGAAAGATGGATAAATAGACATTAAGAAAATAGATAGATAGATAGATAGATAGATAGATAGATAGATAGATAGATAGATAGATAGATAGGTAGATAGATAGATAGATAGATAGATAGATAGATAGATAGATAGATAGATAGATAGATAGATAGATAGATAGATAGGTAGATAGATAGATAGATAGATAGATAGATAGATAGATAGATAGATAGATAGATAGATAGATAGATAGAATAGAAATATGAATACATAAAAGATGTATAGATGCAAGATAGAAAGAGAAATAGAAGATCACAGATATATGAATAGATAGAAATGTGGAAAATGAAAACGATGGATATAAAGGTATATAGATACATACAAAATGGAAAGATATAGAAAATGGAAATATAGATAGATAAAGAAGAAAGATGGATAGACAATAAGATGGGTTGATAGATAGATAATAAAATAGATAAATAGTGCGACACATGGATACAAAACAGACAGTAAAAATGTGGACGGATAGTTAGAAGTATGAATACACAAAAGATGTATAGATGTAAGATAGATATATTATTATATTATTATTATTATTATATTATTATTATATAGGATTTTTATAGCGCCAACAGTTTACGCAGCGCTTTACAATATGAGGGAAGACAATACAAATACAGCAGGAATCAGAGATATAGAAAGATCATAGATGTATGAATAGATAGAAAAGTGGAAGAATAAAAAGATGGATAGATAGAAAAAAGGTGGGATAGATAAATAGACTGATCATAGATAGACAGACAGATAGATAGACATAACATACAGAAATTGACCGTGGAGTGTAATGACACAGCTGACCAGTAGGGGTCAGGAGAAGCCCTGTGATGAGATCTCAGTATTGATGATTGGTGTGAAGTTATTTCTTTGTATCTAATATGACACATGTGATGGAGATCTGTCCTTGGCTCTCCCCCCCTCCTCCCTGTGACTCTGCCATGTACCCCCCTTGGTGGACAGCTACTGCACCCCCCGCCCCCCCTCCCATCCCCTCCCCCTGGCCGGTGTGTGGGCACAGATTGCACTTTGTCATGGAAACAAACCACTTGTTGCTAAGAGCTGAAAGCAGCGCTGTGCCTGTGCTGTGGGCATGAAGGGGTTAACCCTGAACTTTGCAGAGTAGTTTATTATCCGGGAGGGGGGGGGTTAATGAATGCAGCGGCGGCCCCTCCCGGGGGGATGAATGGCGTCCGTCAATGCCGCTAATGTACTGCCGTGTTTTATTCAAAGAATAAAAAGAATAGTTTGTCATTTTTTTTCCCCCCGGTGCTTCCATGGAAACCGGTCATGTAGCAGAATTTTCTCCGCATCGGTGAGACATACCATATAATAATAATAATAATAATCAGCCTTTTCACCGTCCGCACGCCAATCCAGCGCGCGCCGTGTCCAGCGGCGGGGTGCCGGCTTTTCCATGTGTCCTGCATGCTGGTGGGCAAGCAGCTCACCGTACTGCTCAGTCTGTGGGTTTATAGGCTTAGCTGAGCAGCCTCTGTGTTCTATACACTGTAATATATACTAACCGACAACGACCAATCACAGAGCAGCTGTCCTCTCATCACCACCCCTGAGCAGCCTCTGTGTTCTATACACTGTAATGTATACTAACCAACAGCGACCAATCACAGAGCAACCATTAATTACTGTGCTGTTTTCTGATTGGTTGCTCAGAAGGTGTCACTCCACCCTTGTGAAGCTCTTCCTTGTCTGTTTTCCAGCAGTTGGGGATTCACAATATTGTGCAAGAATGAGAAGAACGAGAAGAGCCAATGGTGAGTTTATGAGGCCAAACAGACTTGGGTGAGGCTTTGGGGTTGTTTAGTAGAAATGGTCATGGAGCCCGATGACTCATGTTTATTGATTGAGAACATCAAATACAATGTGTACAATAAATCAAAGCTCTAGCAGGGATGGTGGGAACTCCTCATAATGGGCACAGCAGGTGTACAGACCTGGGAACTCAGCACAGGGATGGTGGAACCCCTCATAATGGGCACAGCAGGTGTACAGACCCAGGAACTCAGCACAGGGATGGTGGGAACCCCTCATAATGGGCACAACGGGTGTACAGACCCGGGAACTCAGCACAGGGATGGTGGGAACCCTCACAATGGGCACAGCAGGTGTACAGACCCGGGAACTCAGCACAGGGATGGTGGGAACCCCTCATAATGGGCACAGCAGGTGTACAGACCCGGGAACTCAGCACAGGGATGGTGGGAACCCCTCATAATGGGCACAGCAGGTGTACAGACCCGGGAACTCAGCACAGGGATGGTGGGAACCCCTCATAATGGGCACAGCAGGTGTACAGACCCGGGAACTCAGCACAGGGATGGTGGGAGCCCCTCATAATGGGCACAGCGGGTGTACAGACCTTGGAGCACAGAGATCTCACCATTAGAGTGGTTGTGGAATATACATATCTAAATATGGAAATATATGATGCATGAGTATTTATTTATTAATTATGTTATATTTTATATTCAATTTAAAAATCATCATCAAATAAGGATATAAGCATTGTCTTCCTCTGATGTATCCGGGTCACCTCTCAGTTGATTCTTCATATGGTCCTCTGATCTTCTCTCCTCTCAGGTATCTTTGCTGTGACTCGGTTGGTGAGATGAGACAATGGCTGGCAGCGTTCATGTTTGCACAGGTATGTAGAAGACCCCCTGCTGGCCAAAACCCTCTGATATGATCTAATATGGAGCCAAAGCTTTAGCTACCCCAGGAATCTACCCCAGGAATCTACCCCAGGGTCTGAGCTTGTGAGTCTGGCAGCTTTCAAATCCGGCGGGTACTGCTAAACTCAGCAGGGCAGTAATTACCAATGTTTATCCATGGCTTCGCATTTAGGGTTTAATAGAGTAGGGGTGGGCAAACTCGCCCCCCCCCCCCCTGCCAGCTGTTGTGGAACTATAAGTCCCAACATGCCTCTGTCTTTTGGGGTCATTCTTGTGCCTGTTAGAGTCTTGCAATGCCTCATGGGACTTGTAATTACGGAACAACTGGAGGACCGGAGTTTGCCCACCCCTGCTCTGGAGAGATTCCCCTCACTGTTCTGTCCGACCCCAGTAAGGATCTGACCCCAGTAAGGACCCCAGTAAGGATCACTAGAGTGTGGGAAGGATGAGAGCGTCGCACCAATTCCAACCGTCCATTATAAAGTGCATTCCAAATAATCCATGGGCTCCCTAGAAGAGTCAACTTTGTGATGGACAGTTGGAATGGGGCGCTCATCCTTCCTACACTCATGTGATCTCCTCCAAGGGTCTTTTGTGAGCCTCCAAAGCCTTCACATATACTACCAGGGCCCTGAAGACGTCAAACGTATGACGAAACCGGTCAGGTGAGTCAGACGTGACGATACCACGCCCCCAAACAGCCGGCTTGCTCGTGGTTCCATACTACAGGAGATGTTCGTTTCCTCCTAGATGTCTGGTTACCGATATACATGCTTTTGATTCGCATCGGATATGTGAGTGTGATACTTTATTTGTTTAATAAATAAGAATTATTTACAGTATCACGCTATGTTCCTGTTGTCATTTTTCCTACATGCAATATATGGATCTTTTTCTCTGAGACGATGAAGTGACATCTTGTGGCCATAATTGGTATTACCACTCTTAAGCTTCTGTAGGTCTACTCATTGATTTGGGTGACCCACTCTATTTGGTAAGCTGCTAATCTCCCTTAATTATATGGTGATCTGCACGGTGGTGATTTCATTTATCAAGATTTTCTGTGGATGTAATATCTACTGGGATTTCCTGTGACTCACTTTTTATCTTGGATTTGCTTTTATCACATCACTTCACAGTGGTTTTGGTCAATCAGTTTTTTGCATGGACTTTCAATTATAATTGTTTTTTTGCATATTGGTTTGTGTTATTATATTCTCACATATTATGTCACTTTAATTATGGCACATTTCATTTTTTCATAGCGCAGCACATATTATCAATATATACTATCAGGACCCTGACAAGGGGGGGGGGGGGGGGGGGGTTATTGGGAGGGCGAGGCGGCACCTGCCCTGGGTGCTGTACTGAGGGGGGGGGGGGGTTGCTGCTTAGTTGGTCACTCCTTCTGCTCCTTACTGACAGGAGTGATTGCAGTGTCACTCCTATCAGAAGGAGCAGCGGCCAGTAGCGGCTGCTAGAGGGGGGATTTGGCTTTCTCCTTCCTCTAGCCTGCACGGGGTAGAAAAGTGCTGGCTCTGACATAGAGAACTGTTCTGGGGGAGAAGGGCAGTCCTTCTTCCTTCTTCCTCCCTCCCCCTGTCATGAGACATGTCTGACTGGAGAGAGGAAGGACACACTGAGTATTGATCTCCCAGTACAAAGAGGGGGGGCAACTCAAAAGCGTGGGGAAACCTGATGTAAAGGGGAACACTATTGGGGACACCTAATGTAAGAGGGACTCTATTGGGGACACCTGATGTAAAGGGGGACTCTACACCTGATGTAAAGGGGGGCTCTATTGGAAATACCCAATGTAAGCGGGACTCTATTGGGGGCACTTGATGTAAAGGGGGCTCTATTGGGAATACCTGATGTAAAGGGGGACTCCATTGGGGGCACCTGATGTAAAGAAAGATTCTACTGGGGACACCTGATGTAAGAGGGACTCCATTGGGGACACTTGATGTAAGAAGGACTCTGTTGGGGATGCCTGATGTAAGAATGACACTATTGGGAATACCTCATGTAAGAAGGACTTTATTGGGGACTCCTGATGTAATAAGGACTCTGTTGGGGACAACTGATGTAAGAAGGACTCTATTATGGATACCTGATGTAAGAAGGACTCTGTTGGGGGTGCCTGATATAAGAAGAACTCTACTAGGGACACATGATGTAAGAAGGACTCTACTAGGTACACCTGATGTAAGAAGGACACTATTAGGGACACCTGATGTAAGAAGGACTCTGTTGGGGACAAGGACTCTTTTAGGGATTCCTGATGTAAGAAGGACTCTGTTGGGGGACGCCTGATGAAAAAAGGACTCCTTTTAGGGACACCTGATGTAAGAAGGACTCTACTAGGGACACCTGATCTAAGACGGACTCTTTTGGGGATATCTGATGTAAGAAGGACTCTATTGGGGATACCTGATGTATGAAGGACTCTATTGGGGACACCTGATCTAAGACGGAAACTCTATTGGGGACACCTGATGTAAGAAGGACTCTAATGGGGATACCTGATGTAAGAGGGACTCTATTCGGTATACCTGATGTAAGAGGGACTCTATTGGGTATACCTGATGTAAGAGGGACTCTAGTGGGGATATCTGATACCTGAAATAAGAAGGACTCTATTGGGGAAACCTGATGTAAGAAGGACTCTATTAGGGATACCTGATGTAATAAGGACTCTATTGGGGACACCTGATGTAAGAAGGACTATACTAAGGACACCTGATGTAAGAAGGACTTTATTGGGGACACCTGATGTAAGAGGGACTCTATTGGGGATAACTGATGTAAGAAGGACTCTATTGGGTTACCTGATGTTATAAAGGACTCTATTAGGGAAACCTGATGTAAAGAGGGACTCTATTGGGGCCACCTGATGTAAAGGGGGATTCTAATGGGGACTCCACATGGCCAGGAGGCGAAATTTGTCATCTGAGTGCTGGATGACCTTGTCCCAGCACTGTATACTACGATGTTGGATATCAGCGCTCCTACACCTACATGACACCTGTAAGGAAATAAAACTCAACATTTTCTAAAGAAACAAAGTGCCGCACCGATAGCGAAGTATTAGAGTTGATTTATATCTTCACAGATTTGTGCGGCCAAATTGAATCCAAACTTTTATGGTATTTTTGGTGGTTTTAGATGGAGAACGGGGCCAAAGGATGCTTAACCTTCTATCTGCTTAGTATTGTAACGGAACTGCGACCCACACTGTACTTGTGGACTTCCGTCAGTATACTGCTTCCCCCCAGTCTTGAACATAGATATCAGATTTTCCAGCCCCCCCCCCCCCCATACAAAGCTAGCCGACAGCTTAGCTTGTTCTGGAACCTTCTTCTTTATTGAACAACTCACACAGTTTATATACAGCATGGACATCCCTCTCAGGGGTTGCCTGATTACATTATCACATTATCATATGACGATAGAATGGAATTAACCTGAACTAATTATCTAGCCATCTGGACAGAAACAATATGTGAGTTCAACAACAATTAACAATGGGACAGACAGGCTTAACAGAATACACACTACACCTTTATACACAGACAATAGGAAGAGACCACCAGTGACAGACTGTCCGTCTATGACATTTGAATAACAATATACAGTATCAGAAGTGTAAACACCGAACCCTGGGCACAGACGAGCAAGAGGGAAAAGAATAGATGCCGATTTCGCCCTCAACATTCCACTAAAACTGCTCTCCTTAAACTCACAAACGACCTACTAACAGCAAACACCAATGGACACTATTCTGTACTCTCAAGTTGTAAAGCGCTGCGTAAACTGTCGGCGCTATATAAATCCTATATAATAAATCCTATATAATAATCATTCTAAGGCGGGGGGGGTGCAATTCTGGATCCTCGCCCTAGGCGCTTGACAACCCTGTCCCAGGACTGGTTGCATTGGTGGAGGAGGGCACTTTGTGCGGTTCAGGGATGTTCCTCCTCAGAGTTGACTGATGCTTGGCGTTGCCCAACTCATTTCCTATGCATCATTCAGCTTCCTTCCTGCCATGGAAAGCAGCAACACATCATTACCTAATGAGGTAGTTCTGTAGTATTCAGGACTGTCCACAGCTCGAGGACAGAGGGTGAAGAGGGAGCCATGCACCATGTGAGTGAACCAGGGCCACCAACAATAAAGGTACGTATATAGAGACTTGAAAGGGTATAAAATGCCAGGTTGGCTCCACAGGAGAAGGGAGGTTGGGAGTGGGGAGCAGGGGTGTCCTCAAACTAGGCTTTGGCTTTAAAGTACTTTGCCAACAGTAGGCTCACTTTAAAGCTCAGATTCACAAAGAGGATAGTTGGCCACCTTATTTGTTTTGGCAGCCTCCATACGGCCCATCTGCAATGCCATTAGCTGATACCATCATTTAATGTCCATTTGTGACATTCCATTTGTCTTTTTCCAGTATGGCACCTTGTGGCCGGAAGAGTCAGCGCCGATGCGGACACGGAGCACCCGGCCAGATCCGTCACTTGGGAACCGATCACTCATCCCTATTCGGGGGAACGACATGGAAATCAGGAGAAGTATAGCTGCTTTCACAGCAGACCCGCTAACGGTGAGTAGCATCGTAGACTGATCCGTGTAATAAAGATACACTCCTATATCTTAAAAATAAAAGAAAGATAAACCCCAATAATAGACACCATCTCCTCTGCAGTCTGATTCAGTGACAGGGTGTCCCTAATCCCACCCACATAGCCTTCTGTATTCCCAGAGGGTCTGGAGGTATCATCATTACTCCAATGATGTCACCACTCAACCTGTCCTTTTTTTGGTTAAGCACCCAGGACTTGAGTAACTCCCAAGAAATCATTCAGGCCACCATCATCAGAGCCCCAATCCGATGCACCTAGGCGAGTGTAAGTGCTCTGTCCAGGTGCTGTCTGCCTTTTAACCGCTCGCCGAAATCAGCTTTTTTGGTCACGCCTTCTCTAACGTTGATGCCTTTTTTTCAGCAGGAACGTGGGGGAACGCAGTTCCGGCACCTCCAATGAGTGCTGGAGGGTGTACTGATGCTGGCTGCTGGGAGATCTATTGTTGCTGGAGGGGATCTATTTTTGGATGGCAATCTATTGTTGCTGATGGAGGATCTTCTGAGGGTTAATTGTTGCTAGAAGAGATCTACTGTTTAGGGAGGGGGAGGGGTATACTGTTGCTGGCTGCTAGAGAGTCTATTGATGCTGGCTGCTGGGAGATCTTTTGCTGCTGCTGGGGGTGTATTGCTGCTGGGGGGGGGTGTATTGCTGCTGGCTGTGGAGGGATCTATTTTATTGCTTTTCTTGTTATCATAACCTAATTCCATACATTCCAATACAAAATTATACTTGGCTCTATATTCTCTAAAAGAGGCTGTACTGGAAGCTGGGTAGGGGTGGAACCAAGGTTCAGTGCTCGGAGGTTGGAAGGGGTGGTACCAAGGGTTAGTGCTCGGAGGTTGGAAGGGGTGGAACCAAGGGTTAGTGCTCGGAGGTTGGAAGGGGTGGAACCAAGGGTTAGTGCTCGGAGGTTGGAAGAGATGGAACCAAGGGTTAGTGCTCAGAGGTTGGAAGGGGTGGAACCAAGGGTTAGTGCTCGGAGGTTGGAAGGGGTGGAACCAAGGGTTAGTGCTCGGAGGTTGGAAGGGGGTGGAACCAAGGTTCAGTGCTCGGAGGTTGGAAGGGGTGGAACCAAGGGTCAGTGCTCGGAGGTTGGAAGGGGTGGAACCAAGGGTTAGTGTTCGGAGGTTGGAAGGGGTGGAACCAAGGGTTAGTGCTCGGAGGTTGGAAGGGGTGGAACCAAGGTTCAGTGCTCGGAGGTTGGAAGGGGTGGAACCAAGGGTTAGTGCTCGGAGGTGGGTAGGGGGCGGAGACACAAAGTAACTTAGAAGGGGGGAGTTCCTGCACCTATTCTCTGAGAAAAAAAGCCCTGCTCTAGAATATATAGTATATGTGAGAGAAGTGCCCCCCTTCTAAAATTTGGGAATCTTCAAGCATGTAATCAAAGCTCCATATGTGGTCAAACTTTTGGCCAGAGGGAACCAATATGACTGACCCCAGAATGATTATTATCAATGTAGGGGTATTTTTCCCACTGATTATCAATGTAGGGGTAATTTTCCCACTGATTATCAATGTAGGGTTATTTTTTTCACTGATTATCCATGTAGGGGTAGGGGTATTTTTCCCACTGATTATCAATGTAGGGGTATTTTTCCCACTGATTATCAATGTAGGGAGTATTTTTCCCACTGATTATCAATGTAGGGATTGTTTTCCCACTAATTATTAATGTAGGGGTATTTTTCCCACTGATTATCAATGTAGGGGTATTTTCCACACTGATTATCAATATAGGGGTCATTTTCACACTGATTATCAATGTAGGGGTATTTTTCCCACTGATGTTTAATGTAGGGGGTATTTTTCCCACTGATTATCAATGTAGGGGGTATTTTTCCCACTGATTATCAATGTAGGGATCATTTTCCCACTAATTATTAATGTAGGGGTATTTTTCCCACTTATTATCAATGTAGGGGTATTTTCCCCACTGATTATCAATATATGGGTCATTTTCCCAATGATTATCAATATAGGGGTCATTTTCCCACTGATTATCAATATAGGGGTATTTTTCCCACTGATTATTAATGTAGGGGTATTTTTCTCACTGATTATTAATGTAGGGGTATTTTTCCCACTGATTATTAATGTAGGGGTATTTTTCCCACTGATTATTAATGTACGGGTATTTTTCCCACTGATTATTAATGTAGGGGTATTTTTCTCACTGATTATCAATGTAGGGGTATTTTTACAATTTGATTATCAATGTAGGGGTATTTTTCCCACTGATTATCAATGTAGGGGTAATTTTTCCACTGATTATCAAGGTAGGGGTCATTTTCCCACTGATTATCAATGTAGGGGTATTTTTCCCACTGATTATTAATGTAGGGGTATTTTTCCCACTGATTATTAATGTAGGGGTATTTTTCCCACTGATTTTCAATATAGGGGTAATTTTCCCACTGATTATCAATGTAGGGTTATTTTTCCTACTGATTATCAATGTAGGGGTATTTTCCCACTGAGTATCAATATAGGGGTAATTTTCCCACTGATTATCAATGTAGGGTTATTTTTCCTACTGATTATCAATGTAGGGGTATTTTCCCACTGAGTATCAATATAGGGGTATTTTTCCCACTGATTATCAATATAGGGGTATTTTTTTCACTGATTATCAATGTAGGGGTATTTTTTTCACTGATTATCAATGTAGGGGTATTTTTCCCACTGATTATCAATGTAGGGGGTATTTTTCCCACTGATTATCAATGTAGGGGTCATTTTCCACTGATTATTAATGTAGGGGTATTTTTCCCACTTATTATCAATGTAGGGGTATTTTCCCCACTGATTATCAATATAGGGGTCATTTTCCCACTGATTATCAATATAGGGGTATTTTTCCCACTGATTATTAATGTAGGGGTATTTTTCCCACTGATTATTAATGTAGGGGTATTTTTCTCACTGATTATCAATGTAGGGGTATTTTTCCCACTGATTATCAATGTAGGGGTAATTTTCCCAGTGATTATCAAGGTAGGGGTCATTTTCCCACTGATTATCAATGTAGGGGTATTTTTCCCACTGATTATTAATGTAGGGGTATTTTTCCCACTGATTATTAATGTAGGGGTATTTTTCCCACTGATTTTCAATATAGGGGTAATTTTCCCACTGATTATCAATGTAGGGTTATTTTTCCTACTGATTATCAATGTAGGGGTATTTTTCCCACTGAGTATCAATGTAGGGGTATTTTTCCTACTGATTATCAATGTAGGGGTATTTTTCCCACTGATTATCAATGTAGGGGTATTTTTTTCACTGATTATCAATGTAGGGGTATTTTTCCCACTGATTATCAACGTAGGGGTATTTTTCCCACTGATTATCAATGTAGGGGGTATTTTTCCCACTGATTATCAATGTAGGGATCGTTTTCCCACTAATTATTAATGTAGGGGTATTTTTCCCACTGATTATCAATGTAGGGGTATTTTCCCCACTGATTATCAATATAGGGGTCATTTTCCCACTGATTATCAATGTAGGGGTATTTTCCCACTGATTATTAATGTAGGGGTATTTTTCTCACTGATTATCAATGTAGGGGTATTTTTACAATTTGATTATCAATGTAGGGGTATTTTTCCCACTGATTATCAATGTAGGGGTATTTTTCCCACTGATGTTTAATGTAGGGGTATTTTTCCCACTGATTATCAATGTAGGGGGTATTTTTCCCACTAATTATCAATGTAGGGATCATTTTCCCACTAATTATTAATGTAGGGGTATTTTTCCCACTTATCAATGTAGGGGTATTTTCCCCACTGATTATCAATATAGGGGTCATTTTCCCACTGATTATTAATGTAGGGGTATTTTTCCCACTGATTATTAATGTAGGGGTATTTTTCTCACTGATTATTAACGTAGGGGTATTTTTCCCACTGATTATTAATGTAGGGGTATTTTTACAATTTGATTATCAATGTAGGGGTATTTTTCCCACTGATTATCAATGTAGGGGTCATTTTCCCACTGATTATCAATGTAGGGGTATTTTTCCCACTGATTATTAATGTAGGGGTATTTTTCCCACTGATTTTCAATATAGGGGTAATTTTCCCACTGATTATCAATGTAGGGTTATTTTTCCTACTGATTATCAATGTAGGGGTATTTTTCCTACTGATTATCAATGTAGGGGTATTTTTCCCACTGATTATGAATGTAGGGGTATTTTTTTTTTTACTGATTATCAATGTAGGGGTATTTTTTTCACTGATTATCAATGTAGGGGTAATTTCCCCACTGATTATCAATGTAGGGGTATTTTTCCCACTGATTATCAATGTAGGGGTATTTTTCCCACTGATTATCAATGTAGGGGTATTTTTCCCACTGATTATCAATGTAGGGGTATTTTTCCCACTGATTATCAATGTAGGGGTATTTTTCCCACTGATTATCAATGTAGGGGTATTTTTCCCACTGATTATCAATGTAGGGGTATTTTTCCCACTGATTATTAATGTAGGGGTATTTTTCCCACTGATTATTAATGTAGGGGTATTTTTCCCACTGATTTTCAATATAGGGGTAATTTTCCCACTGATTATCAATGTAGGGTTATTTTTCCTACTGATTATCAATGTAGGGGTATTTTCCCACTGAGTATCAATATAGGGGTAATTTTCCCACTGATTATCAATGTAGGGTTATTTTTCCTACTGATTATCAATGTAGGGGTATTTTCCCACTGAGTATCAATATAGGGGTATTTTTCCCACTGATTATCAATATAGGGGTATTTTTTTCACTGATTATCAATGTAGGGGTATTTTTTTCACTGATTATCAATGTAGGGGTATTTTTCCCACTGATTATCAATGTAGGGGGTATTTTTCCCACTGATTATCAATGTAGGGGTATTTTTCCCACTTATTATCAATGTAGGGGTCATTTTCCCACTGATTATCAATATAGGGGTATTTTTCCCACTGATTATTAATGTAGGGGTATTTTTCCCACTGATTATTAATGTAGGGGTATTTTTCTCACTGATTATCAATGTAGGGGTATTTTTCCCACTGATTATCAATGTAGGGGTAATTTTCCCAGTGATTATCAAGGTAGGGGTCATTTTCCCACTGATTATCAATGTAGGGGTATTTTTCCCACTGATTATTAATGTAGGGGTATTTTTCCCACTGATTATTAATGTAGGGGTATTTTTCCCACTGATTTTCAATATAGGGGTAATTTTCCCACTGATTATCAATGTAGGGTTATTTTTCCTACTGATTATCAATGTAGGGGTATTTTTCCCACTGATTATCAATGTAGGGGTATTTTTCCCACTGATTATTAATGTAGGGGTATTTTTCCCACTTATCAATGTAAGGGTATTTTTCCCACTTATTATCAATGTAGGGGTATTTTTCCCACTGATTATCAATGTAGGGGTATTTTTTTCACTGATTATCAATGTAGGGGTATTTTTCCCACTGATTATCAATGTAGGGGTATTTTTCACACTGATTATCAATGTAGGGGTATTTTTCCCACTGATTATCAATGTAGGGGGTATTTTTCCCACTGATTATCAATGTAGGGATCGTTTTCCCACTAATTATTAATGTAGGGGTATTTTTCCCACTGATTATCAATGTAGGGGTATTTTCCCCACTGATTATCAATATAGGGGTCATTTTCCCACTGATTATCAATATAGGGGTATTTTCCCCACTGATTATCAATATAGGGGTCATTTTCCCACTGATTATTAATGTAGGGGTATTTTTCCCACTGATTATTAATGTAGGGGTATTTTTCTCACTGATTATCAATGTAGGGGTATTTTTACAATTTGATTATCAATGTAGGGGTATTTTTCCCACTGATTATTAATGTAGGGGTATTTTTCCCACTGATTATCAATGTAGGGGTATTTTTCCCACTGATTATTAATGTAGGGGTATTTTTCCCACTTATCAATGTAAGGGTATTTTTCCCACTTATTATCAATGTACGGGTATTTTTCCCACTGACTATCAATGTAGGGGTATTTTTCCCACTGATTATCAATGTAGGGGTATTTTTCCCACTGATTATCAATGTAGGGGTATTTTTTTCACTGATTATCAATGTAGGGGTATTTTTCCCACTGATTATCAATGTAGGGGTATTTTTTTCACTGATTATCAATGTAGGGGTATTTTTCCACACTGATTATTATTATTATTATTATTATTATTATTATTATACAGGATTTATATAGTGCCAACAGTTTGCGCAGCGCTTTACAATATGAAGGAAGACAATACAGTTACAATACAGTTCAAAACAGGAGGAACTAGAGGGCCCTGCTCATTAGAGCTTACAATCTAGAAGGGAGGGTCAAGTGAAACAAAAGGTAATAACCGTGGGGGATGGGTTGATGGAGAAAATGGAGGTACATTTGTTAGGTGTGGGTAGGATAGGCTTCTCTGAAGAGGAGGGTTTTCAGAGATCGCCTAAAAGCTAATAGAGTGGGGGATAATCAGACAGATAAGGGTAAGGAGTTCCATAGGATTGGAGAGGCTCTGGTAAAGTCCTGGAGGCGAGCATGGGAGGAGGTGATGAGTGAGCTAGAGAGCAGGAGGTTTTGAGAGGAACGAAGAGAGCCATTAGGTTGGTATTTTGAGACGAGGCTGGTGATGTAGCTGGGGGCTAGGCTGTGGATTGCTTTGTAAGATGTTGTAAGTATTTTGAATTTAATTTGTTGGGTGAGCGGAAGCCAGTGGAGGGATTGACAGAGAGGAGCAGCGGACACCGAGCGATTGGTGAGATGGATGAGTCTGGCGGCAGCATTCATGATGGATTGAAGGGGGGAGGAGCCTGTGTAAAGGTAAGCCAATGAGAAGGGAATTGCAGTAGTCGAGGCGCGAGATGACCAGAGAGTAAACTAGGAGCTTTGTTGTGTTTTTGGTTAGAAAGGGGCGTATTTTGGAGATGTTGCGGAGGCTGAGGCGGCACGATTTGGACAGCGATTGGATGTGGGGTTTGAAGGAGAGTTCAGAGTCCAGGACAACACCTAAGACCTTGGCATGCGGGGATGGGCTGATGGTAATGCCATTGATATTGACGGAGAAATCAGGGGAAGGGGCACGAGGTGGAGGAAAAATTATAAGCTCGGTTTTGGATGGGTTGAGTTAGAGGAAGTGGTGAGACATCCAGACTGATATATCTGATAGTAAATTAGTGATACGTGAGGAGACTGAGGGAGAGAGCTGAAGCGGTGGATAGATAGATTTGGGTATCGTTAGCGTAGAGATGGTATTGGAAGCCGTGGGAGGCTATCAACTGACCTAGAGAGAAGGTGTAGATTGAAAATAGGAGAGGTCCAAGAACAGAGCCTTGGGGAACCCCAACAGAGAAAGGAAGAGGAGAGGAGGAAGTAGAATTGTAAGAGACGCTAAAGGTGCGGTTAGATAAGTAAGAAGATAACCAGTGAAGAGTACGGTCACGGAGACCAAAGGCATGGAGTTTTTTGAGGAGGAGGGGATGGTCAACTGTATCAAAGGCAGCAGAAAGGTCCAGAAGTAGGAGTACAGAATAGTGTCCATTGGTTTTGGCCGTTAGCAGATCGTTTGTCAGTTTTAGGAGAGCAGTTTCTGTGGAGTGTTGAGGCCGAAATCCGGACTGAAGGGGATCAAGGAGGCCATTCTCAGCAAGGTGGTCGCACAGTCGGTTGTAGACTAGACGGTCGAGGAGTTTGGATGAAAAGGGGAGCAAGGAAATAGGGCGTAGGTTGTTCAGATCGGTTGGGTCCAGTGAGGGCTTTTTAAGTATGGGGCTGACTAGTGCATGTTTTAGAGAGTTGGGGAAGATGCCAGAAGAGAGAGAGAGATTGAAGATGTGGGTTAGAGAGTGTAGAATAGGGCCAGAAGGTGAACGTAGCATTTGCGAGGGAACAGGATCCAGAGGGCAGGTTGTTATGTGGACGTTAGCAAGTAGTTTAGCAACCTCGTCTGTAGTGGCGGGGTTGAATGAGGGAAGTAATGATCGCACTTGTGGGCGTGAAGCATAAGGCATGGAGGAAGGTATCTGAACAGCAATGATCTCCTTACGGATTGTGTCAATCTTCTGTTTGAAGTGGTTGGCAATCTCCTGGGCAGTGAGTGAGTCGGTGGGAGGGGGTAGTGGAGGACGGAGTAGAGAGTTAAAGGTAGCGAAGAGTTGCCGGGGGCGTGATGACAGGCTGTTAATGAGAGTGATAAAATAGGTCTGTTTGGCAGTGTGGAGACTGGAATTGTATTTTTGGAGGGCGGATTTATATTGGTTGAAATCATTCTGAGACCGAGTCTTACGCCATAGGCGCTCAAGAGCACGGCTATGCTTTTTCAGACTTCTAGTGTTATCGGTTTGCCAAGGTTGAAGGGGTCTGGGCCTGATTCAGTGTGTGGTGAGGGGGGCCAATGTGTCCAGGGAGGCTAAGAGTGAAGTGATTATCAATATAGGGGTCATTTTCACACTGATTATCAATGTAGGGGTATTTTTCCCACTGATGTTTAATGTAGGGGTATTTTTCCCACTGATTATCAATGTAGGGGGTATTTTTCCCACTGATTATCAATGTAGGGATCATTTTCCCACTAACTATTAATGTAGGGGTATTTTCCCCACTGATTATCAATGTTGGGGTATTTTTCCCACTGATTATCAATGTAGGGGTAATTTTCCTACTGATTATCAATGTAGGGGTAATTTTCCCACTGATTATTAATGTATGGGGTATTTTTCCTACTGATTATCAATGTTGGGGTATTTTTCCCACTGATTATCAATGTAGGGGTATTTTTCCCACTGATTATCAATGTGGGGGGATTTTCCCACTGATTATCAATATAGGGGCAATTTTCCCACTGATTATCAATGTAGGGGTATTTTTCCCACTGATTATTAATGTAGGGGTATTTTTCCTACTGATTATCAATGTTGGGGTATTTTTCCCACTGATTATCAATGTGGGGGGATTTTCCCACTGATTATCAATATAGGGGCAATTTTCCCACTGATTATCAATGTAGGGGTATTTTTTGCACTGATTATCAATGTAGGGGTAATTTTCCCACTGATTATCAATTTAGGGGTATTTTCCTATTGGCCCTGATTGATTAATTTTAGCAGGGGTTCCCCAACACATGAAAATTATCTCAAGGGCTCCTCTGGGGTAAAAAAGATTGGGAAAGGATGGTTAGGCTCCTCCCTGTTTCATTCATAGGATGGTCTTTGATCTGCAAAACATGTCAGTTAAAACAACCCTAGCAGTATAAAAAATGGGTAATATGTTCCTATGTAACTCCTGATTGACTCTTAGTTAAGCACTTCTGGACCGGAAGATTTTCCCCCTTAATGACCAGGCCATTTTTTGCGATTCGGCACTGCATTACTTTAAATGACAATTGCGCGGTCGTGTGATGCTGTACCCAAATAAAATTGATGTCCTTTTTTTCCCACAAATAGAACTTTCTTTTGGTGGCATTTCACCACCTGTGCGATTTTTATTTTCTGCGCTATAAACAAAAAAAGAGCGGTGTACATGGGTATATCTTGTGTAATCTGGTTGGTGTCAGATGGAATCTATGTAGAATTTTGAACTGGGTCAAACGGTCCCTGAAAGAGACCAGGTGAGTGAAAGGGTAGTCCCAAACATCCGCATAGTCCTCATAATCCAGCTCCAACACCTCCACCACCCAGAAGGCCCAGCGTCCCTCCAGACCTACAGCACGGGGACGTTTAAAGATGACGGTGTAGGAGGGGGGCAGCGGGAGGCAAATAATGCCGGGGTGAAGTTCCGTTCTAAGTAACGACCAAGTCATGACCGAATCAGTGGGACCATAGCGGAAATGTGAGAATTGTTCTTCTCCATTAGAGGTGTGCAGATGCTGGAGCTGAAGTGGTTAAAGTGCCTTCAACATTAATGGCTCGTTTCCACTGAGCGGTACGGTACGGTTTCGGTACGGTACGCTATTTTTGCCGTTTCCATTGTGAATGGTACCCTAATTCCGAACCGTACCGTACCACTTTTTTGGGACCCTTTCGTTGGTGTACCAAGCACATTAGTACCGTACCAACAGGGTGGAGCTACATTTTGCAGAACTTTGATTGGTTGACAGAGAATCGTCTATCACAGCTTTCCTGCTACACCACGTCTATCATGAAAGGGTACTATTGGCAGTGGAAACGCAAGGTGTACCGCTCCGAACCGTACCGTACTGAACCGAACCGTACTGAACCGAACCGTACCGTACTGAACCGAACCGTACCGTACTGAACCAAACCATACCATACTGAACCGAACCGTACCGTACTGAACCGAACCGTACCATACTGAACCAAACCGCACCGTACTGAACCCAACCGTACCGTACTGAACCCAACCTTACCGTACTGAACCAAACCGTACCGTACTGAACTGAACCGTACCGTACTGAACCCAACCGTACCGTACTGAACCCAACCGTACCGTACTGAACCCAACCGTACCGTACTGAACCCAACCGTACCGTACCACTCAGTGGAAACGAGGCATTAGATTAAAAACAGAGGTATAATGAGCGAAGAGTTGTGTAGCAGGGGAGAGCGGCACACATCTACAGCCCCTCGCTTGCTTTACATATGCAGCAGCTCTGACAGTCTCATGCTTTAGGCACCGTACTACTTGAAAAGGAGCTTCAGCCGAGATAGAGAGAGAAACCTCTGTCTAATAGGAGTTATTTTTTATGATGGGTTCAGTGGGATGCAGATGATAAACGTCTCAGGAATAGGAGTGTGGTGATTGACAAGCCGTTGCGGCGATGTGAAGATAAGTATACGCTGTTCCTGTCTGTCTGGCGGGTAGAAGACAGGAGGAGAGAGCGCTATCGCCTTCATTTCATCTCCATTTTCTTTGATCACTTCAAAAGCAGGATGAGATTCCCTCTAATCGCAGCTAAAAGGGGTCACAGCGAGAGAGGCGGTGTCATTCGCGGTCAGAGAGCGGCTCAGTCTTATCAAAGTTCAGGGCTACGTTACAGGTAGCAATTATACAAAATATGTGTGGACAGAGGAGGTGGAATAAGAGGAACTCTAAGGGAACAAATAAGCCCCATGCACAGAGTACTGTTCTTCGTCTACAACTTATACACTGTGTGGCCAAAACATTTGTGTAGACGTGACAGTGAGCTAGGTGCCCATCCCATTCCAAAACATTGACCATTCATTTGGAGTTCCTTGTGGCCAAAGGTGTTCAGTAGGGTTGGGTGTGCAGGCCACTCAAGTACCTGACAATGAGCTAGGTGGCCATCCCACTCTAAAACATTGGCCATTAATTTGGAGTTCCTTGTTCAGTAGGGTTTGGTGTGCAGGCCACGCAAGTTCCTGACAATGAGCTAGGTGGCCATCTCATTCCAAGACATTGATCATTCATTTGGAGTTCCTTGTGGCCAAAGGTGTTAAGTAGGGTTGGGTGCGCAGGCTTACTCAAGTACCTGACAATCAGCTAGGTGGCCATCCCATTCCAAAACATTGGCCATTCATTTGGAGTTCCTTGTTCAGTAGGGTTTGGTGTGCAGGCCACTCAAGTCCCTGACAATAAGGTAGGTGGCCATCCCATTTCAAAACAGTGGCCATTAACATAGAGTTCTTTGTGGTTATAACAGCCTCCACTCTTCTGAGAGGGCTTTCCACAAGATTTTGGAGGGTTTGGTTTTAGGAGTTTGTGACCATTTGTAATGTAGGATGAGAAGACCTGGCTCATAATCCTCAATTAATTCCTAAAGCAATCCTTAGGGTTAGATGTGAAGGCCACTCAAGTTCCTGACAATGAGGTAGGTTAGGTGGCCATCCCATTCCAAACCATGGCCATTAATATGGAGTTCCTTGTGGCCTTAACAGCCTCCACTCTTCTGGGAAGGTTTTTCACAAGATTTTGGTGGGTTGGATTTTGGGAATTTGTGGCTGTTATAGATATAGAATGAGAAGACCCGGATCATAACTGGCACTTTATCCAAAGGTGTTCAGTAGGGCTAGGTGTGCAGGCCACTCAAGTTCCTGACAGTGAGCTAGGATGCCATCCCATTTCCAAAAACAAGGCCATTAAAATGGCATTTCTTATGAATACAACAGCCTCCACTCTTCTGGGAAGGCTTTCCACAAGATTTTGGAGGGTTGGGTTTTGGGAATTTGTGGCCATTTGTGATCTGGGATGAGAACGGTGTTCAGTAGAGTTTGGTGTGCAGGCCACTGAAGTTCCTGACAATGAGGTAGATGGCCATCCCATTACAAAACCAGTAGCTATTATTATAGAGTTCCTTGAGGATATAACAGCCTCCACTCTTATGGGAAGGCTTTCATCAAGATTTTGGAGGGTTGGGTTTTGGGAATTTGTGGCCATTTGTGATGTAGGATGAGAAGACCTGGCTCATAATTGGCAATCCATCCCAAAGGTGTTCAGTAGGGTTAGGTGTGGAGGCCACTCAAGTTCCTGACAATGAGCTAGGTGGCCATCCAATTTCCAAAACCATGGCCATTATTATGAAGTTCTTTGTCAATATTTCAGCCTCCACTCTTTTGGGAAGTCTATCTACAAGATTTTGAAGAGTTGGGTTTTGGGGATTTGTGGCCATTTGTGATGTAGGATGAGAAGACCTGGCTCATAATTGGCAATCCATCCCAAAGGTGTTCAGTAGGGTTAGGTGTGCAGGCCACCCAAGTTCCTGACAGTGAGCTAGGTGGGCATCCCATTTCCAAAACCATGGCCATTATTATGGAGTTCCTTGAGGATATAACAGCCTCCACTCTTATGGGAAGGCTTTCCACAAGATTTTGAAGGGTTGGGTTTTGGGGGTTTGTGGCCATTTGTGATGTAGGATGAGAAGATCTGGCTCATAATTGGCAATTCATCCCAAAGGTGTTCGGTAAAGTTGGGTGTGCAGGCCATTTAGGTTCCTCCACACAAAACCCATGTCTTTATGGGGCTGGCTTTATACCCGGGGTGGGGGGCACACAATCACGATGCAACAGAAAAGGGTCTTCAAACTGTTACCACAAGGTTGGAGGGGCACAATGGTATAACAGTCTGTTATACCATTGAAATAACTTTCAGGCCGTGGGGAACCCCTGTTAATAATAACTATATCTACATCTCCAAGTACATTAGTGTGAATAGTAAGCTGACAAGAATAAATGAAGGAATAATGAATGTGGTGTATTTGACAGCAACTCTATATGACAAAATTATTTTCCATAGTAACAATGAAATTAAATAAACAGTAAAATGGTCAGAAAAGAAACGCGAGCTGTGAAAACTGTATTCTTTCTCTGGTGGTCAGTTATAAAAGAATGCATCTTACCTTGGTGGTCACTGGGAAAAATTACTCTTACATTAGTGGGCAGGGGAAAAGGGCTCCCTTACATTGGTGGTTAGTTGAAAGGTCCTCTGTTGATTGGCGGTTGTGGAGAAGGATCCTTTACATTGCTGGTCATTGAGGGAAGAACTCATTACCTTGATGATCAGTGAGAAGAATGTCCCGTACATTGGTGGTCAGTGGGAAGAATGCTCCTTACATTGGCGGTCAGTGGGAAGAAGGAGGAGGACACACCCAAGGAGCTCTCTCTGAGAACCAGCCTTTTTCAAGCCTGAGTCTTGCCTGCTAGCTTGGCCCAGGAACAATGCCTGATCCTGGGGGAGGCCCTGGGAGGGATCCCCCTGATGACACGGGGCCTAGTGAGGAGGAGGTGGAGGACCTGTCTGTGGGTCCAGGCCCCGGTGAGAATGCGGATGTCTTCAGCCAGAAGATAATCAATCGTTTTAGGACAATTGGAAGAGCTGAAGAAAAACAAAGTTTTGAAGGCTGAACATAAATCCTTCAGAGCCAAGTACTGCCAGGCCTGGAGTAAAAATCGCACAGCCATGAAGCCTGAGCTACAGGATTTGGAAGATAAGGTAAAGAAACAATCTTTATTATTGGAAAAGTTGAAAGACAGAAGCGGAGTGTTTAAAGAAAAATTTGACAATGAGAGGCGATTTGCCAGCCAAGCATCAGCAAGTTCTGTGGATCAGCAGCCTCAGGTAAGGGATGACCAGGCTCCATCTGCCTCTGCACCTCTCCCCCCATGTCAGGCCTGGGAATTGCCAGCGGCAACCAGCCAGGGGGTTGAGAGTGAACATGGAGCCCTGACCTTTATCCAGCAGATGGAGTCCCCCCTGAGAGCAGACAAATTTGCATTTACTGATGATCCATCAGAAATCCCTGAGGATGGGCAGAGGAGATACAAGCCAGCAAAAACAGTATTGGTGGAGAAATCCCAGTACACCATGCTGCCATCCAACATTTCTGCCCCACCTGCTGTAGTGGATGGTGTCCCAGGTGAGAAGGAGCTCTGCATACAGCTACCTATTGGAGATTCTGCTGTGAACAAACCCAGTGCAGACATGCAGGGAAAATCCCTGACAGAGGAGTCAGGAGATCGTCAGAGGAATATGGATGGACCTGCATCTAACACCCCAGACATGGATTTTGCTGCTCCTGATGAGACCAGTAGTCCCTCTGAAAGCAAAATGGCTTTCACCAGAGCTTCCCAGTGTTTCAGGGCTGATTGACCAGCTAATTGCTGGTGGGGGAGGGGATCAGCATGATGCTGCAATTGGAGTAGAAGCACCCATGGAAGTTACCTGCAATGTTTCACCTGTTGCTGTGTTAAAACAGAATGCCATTTCCACAACTGAAAACCCTGTCCTAGTGGAAGAGAAGATGACAGCTGAAACTCTTACCAGTGCAGCAGCAACTATGGATTCTGCTGTGAAGACAACAAATATCCCAGCAAGTATTCAAAATGACAATCATAAAGCATTGGATGTGGTGGGTGGTGGTGAAGGGGATAATATTGCTGGGAAAAATAAAAATTACATTTCTCCTCCTGCTCAGCAGAGGAAAGGTTCATCGATTGTACAGATCAATCCCGAATCTGTGCAATCGTTATCTGCTAAGTCTGTGTCAGATGTTTCAAAACAAACTGATGGATTTTCTGCTGGGAGGAATGTTGGAAGCTATGCTTCAGTTTTGGGGAGTCGCACCAGGGTGGGTGGTGGTAATTCTGTTAATAGTCACAATTCAGGGAGGTTTGGTGGGGGGCTGGTTAGTGGGTATAGGAGGAGGATTGTGGTTTAGTTGAGGTGGGAGGGGGAGGGAACCCCACCAGTAGGGGGGAGGGTGGCTGAGTTGATTTTGGAAATGGGGTTTAAAGCTTGCGATATTTTTGCTTTGATTTGCCCAGTGGGGAGTTATGAATTTGATTTATCGTTTGTAAAACCTGAAAGTTTGGATCTCTTCTGGGAGAGATATAGGAGGTGCAAGGGCCTTCAGCAGTGGAGTGGTTTGGTGCCAAAGGTGATTTCAAGGCAGCCTCTGATAAAATCAGTGACAATCTTGGTGCGTAACGAATCCATACCAGAGGCTGATTTATTAGTATGGCTACACCGATATGGCGAGGTCCTCACTCCACTGCGGAAGGTCCTTGATGAGCATGGGATATGGACAGGGGCCTGGACAGTGTCACTAAAATTGGGGGTGCTGGGCAATGTAGTTCAGCACCTTCCCTGCTCAGCCTTTCTGGATAGGGATAGGCTGACCATTTTCTACCAAGGTCAGCCTAAGGTGTGCAATAAATGTGGGCATAAAGGCCACTTTGCATCGTTCTGCACCCACAAGAAGTGCTCACTGTGCCAGGACTTAGGCCATTTGGCCAGAGAATGCACCCAGATTCGGTGCAATTTGTGCCAGCAGCTGGGTCATCCATATAGCCAGTGCCCAGAGGCACTGCATAACTTGCCAGGATTGGAGACTGAGCTGCAGAGGCTTGATAAAGAAGATGAAGCAGCTGAAGTTAGGGAGGAAACTGTTGCCCCTCCTGTGTCTGTTGTGTCAGATTCTGTTTCCCCTAGTGATGTGGTCCCTGAGTCTGTCCCTCCTGTGTCTGTTGTGTCAGATTCTGTTTCCCCTAGTGATGTGGTCCCTGAGTCTGTCCCTCCTGTGGTTGTTCCTACATCTACTGTGCGTAGATCCTCCAGACTAGCGGAAGCTGCTGGGGGGGCGGGTATAGTGGATCTTCCCCCTCGGCCTACTCCACCTCCAGTCCCTGTCTCTCGACACTGCAAACGCGGCCAAGAGGGTGCAGGGGTGCTGGATGGTGGGGGGGTCGATGGGGTTGAGGGAGAGGTGTCCATGTCCCATGTCTCACCCTCTGTTGTGGAGGATTCGGATGATGAGGGGTGGGAGAGGACAAAGAGGAAGAAAAAGAAGAAGAGGAAGACCAGTAAAGCGGTCATTTCTTCCTTACAGTTAGAGCCAGGAGGGGTTCCTCTTGGCAACACATTTTCTTTTTTATCAGGGGAGGAGTTGGTGTCAGATTTATCTATTTCTTTATCATCTATGGATGAGGGGGAGTCACATAGTGTAAAGAGAGCTGTTTCGGGTGATGAGAGTGTGGTGGAGGTTAAGAAACGACTACCCCAATCATCCTGATGGCAGTGCCCGCTCTGATAAAGGTGGCGACCATTAATGTCGCCAGCGTGAAATCTGCAAGAGCTCGTGATATTGCCTTATTTTTGCTCAGTGAGTTTGATGCTGAGATTTTATTTTTGCAAGAGACCTGGCTCAATACTTTGGCCAATGTCCATCTAGCAAAAAGGGAGTGGAGATGCGGTCCCTCCTTTTGGTCTCTTGCGGCTGAGCCTTGCAGCGGAGTTGCGGTTCTTTTTAAAACCGATATGGTAACGTGCCGGCGGATAATTGAGGTAGAAATGGGGAGATGCATGGTCTTAGACGTCTCTGTTAGGGGGCAGGACCTGCGCCTCATCAATATCTATGGACCGCAGTCAAAATGGGACAGGAAATGCCTCTTCAAAAGATCAAGCCCTTCCTTTTTACATCCCAGCAGGTTGTCTTTGGAGGTGACTTTAACACCATAATTAGGCCTGAAGACAGGAGGGTCTCCATAGACAGGCTGGGTTATGATAGCGTTTTTCTTAGAGATATGGTTAGACAAGCAGGCCTGGTAGATGTGCACATTAAGCACTGCCCTGGCAGCACGGGATTCACGTTTCAGAGAGGGAATAGTCAGAGTAGGATAGATAGGTTTTTTTTAAAGGAGAACTCTGCTTTCTCGGCTCCTGAGTTGAGGGCGGTGGAGTTCTCTGACCACTGTATGCTGTCTGTGACTCTGAATGCCTCGGACACTCCACCCAGGGGAAGGGGTACCTGGAAACTGAATTCGGCTCTCCTGGAAGATGTAGAGGTAAGACAATCCTTTGAGGATTTTTTTCAGGCACAGGTTTCTATTCTGGACTTTTGCAGCAGTAAGTCAGAGTGGTGGGAGCTTGTGAAACAAAGGGCGATTGGACTTTTCAAGGCCATAAGTAAGAAGATGCAGCTTGGTATGTATATTGCCTACCAGCATTTGCGGAGGAAGCTTGATCGTCTTGTCTCGTATGGAGGAGATCCAGGGGAGATCTCGGAGGTAAAGCTTCTTCTTAGGAAGTGTCAATACGACCGGCATGCCTCCTTGGTTCTGGAGAGAGATTATGGGAAATATCACTCGCCTGATCCTTACCAGAACTGTAAGCAAGGCATAGCAGTTAAGACGGTCATAGGTCTGAGGGATAGTACGGGTTCCCTGGTGAAGTCCAGATCAGGGATCCTGGAGATCTTCAGGTCATATTACGCAGACCTTCTGGGAAGAAAGGACCTTAATCGGGACAGGATGGAAAGCTTTCTGGATTCTACTCCAGGATTGGGAAATGATACATTGCCTTTGATGGATTTGACAGAACCAATTTCAGCGGATGAGGTAGTTCGTGCTATAGAGAAGCTGGCTACCAAAAAGTCGCCTGGGCCAGATGGGTTGACAGCTGAATCTTACAAGTGTTTTAAGTCCATTCTGGCTCCCTTTTTAGCGGAGGTTTATAACAGCTGTTTAGAAGAGGGTTCTCTCCCTCCCTCCATGAGGCAATCCGCTGTGATTCCTCTGTCAAAAGGTAAAGACCCCTCAATAATTGAGAACTGGCGCCCCATCAGTCTTCTCAATGTTGATAGAAAGATCTTGGCGAAGATTCTTTTTTGGCGCTTGTCGTCAGTAGCAGGCGATTTGTTGTCCAATCATCAGCACTGCTCGGTCCAGGGCAGAAGTACCTTTTCAGCAATTTTAACTGTCCGGGAGGCTTTGGAGCGATGCAGGGCTGCTGGATGGAGAAAGTACTTGCTGGCATTGGATCAGGCGAAGGCTTTTGATCGAGTCAATCATGAGTACCTGTATTTGCTACTTGGTAGATACGGCCTGCAGGGGAGGTTTATTGATTGGCTGAAAACATTATATAAAGGGGCTGAGAGCTTCCCACTTGTTAATGGTTGGGTTGGACGGCCTTTTGAGGTTGGCTCTGGTGTGCGCCAGGGGTGTCCTTTGAGCCCCCTGCTATATGTATTCGCAATCGACCCCTTCATAAGAAGGTTAGAGAGTGGATCGTTGTGTGGGGTGCCTTTGGGCATTGCTGGTGTGCCGCCTTTGAAGGTCGTGGCCTATGCCGATGATGTGTCTGTAATTATCTCTGGGATGGAGGAGGCGCAGGAGGTGGTCTCTGTGATAGAGCAGTACACTGAGGCTTCTGGCTCTAAAATCAATCATGAAAAGAGTGAAGTTTTCTGGATGGGTGAGGAGGGTGAAAGCTTCGAACTTCCGGATGCCTTCCCAGAGCCCCAGCAGGAAATTAAAGTGTTGGGCATCAAATTTGGTCCTGGTGACTATGGTCATCGAAATTGGGAAAGCAGGTTGTTGAATGCCAATGCCAAGGTGGCAAGCTGGAAGAAATGGAAACTTTCCTTGAGGGAAAGGGTTGACTTGATTAAAACTTACCTGATCCCAATCTTTTTATATGTCAGCTTTGTCTGTATCTTGCCGGAATCTCTCTATGCAAGGGTGTACAGCTGCTTTTTCCAACTGTTATGGGGAAATAGGCTGAACCTGATCAAACGCAATGTAACTTACCTGTCCAGGCGGGAGGGTGGTCTAGGAATGGTCAACCCTATAGTTTTCTTTTCTCTGCTTTTTTTAAAGTATAATCTTGGTAATATGTTAGCAGAGACCCCGCCGGGATGGGTGGGTATTTTTCAATCTTGGTTTAGGCCTTTTCTGCGATGCTGGGAAGATGGCGGGCCAGTGAAAAGTCTGAGAGTCCGACATGGCAAGCTTCCGGCTTATGTTGCCCCGTGTCTGAAAATACTTAGGTAGTGGCAGGTGACAGTGGGGGATATCAAGTCCCTCCCCAGAAAGCTTCTGGAGAAGAGGATTTTGGGCTCTGCTTTCAGTGTGTTGCTGACCTTAAGGGATTGCCCAGGCCCCGTAATGAGGGAGGGGTTGCGTTTAATTAACTTAGGAAGAATCCCTTTGAAGTTTAGGGATCAAGCCTGGCTCGCTTTCCATGGAAGGCTCTATGTGAGAGGGAACCTGAAGCATCGCCCTGTGGATGATCGGGATTGTCCTAGAGCGGAGTGTGTTGGTAAAGTGGAGTCTATGGACCACTTTTTGCTCCAGTGTCCCTTTAACATAGAGGTGTATAAAAGGGTGGGGAGGGTTCTAGGCATCCCCTTTCTCTATCGCATGAGTTATGCGGAGTGGGTGTACGGGGCATTCCCGACTCGCTGGGATTTTGATTTGGATACACTTTTTCTAGTTAGTATAGTTGTCCGTTACTTCACGTGGAATGCACGGTGCCAGATTACCCTGCGGAAGAAAGTCCTCCCTGTCGAGGTGGTGGTGTACGATATTCTTGGTGAGGTTGGGAAGATTCGGGGTCTTGAGAAGGGCAGGGAGCCTCGAGCGGTCTGGATAAGGGCGTGGAGGAATATCAGACCTGCTTTTGGTGAACTGTCCATCTCTGGGTAAAAAGCTTTTTTCCTATGCTATTTCTTTCAAGCCCTTAGCTTTTGTTGGTTAATATCTTCATTTTTGAAGAAGGGCTGCATGCATAATGGGGGTGGTTTTGTTTCTTGACCTCGCAGGTTTGATGTCTGGTGTGGTGGTGTGAGTCTTATTAAGATTATTTTTCCCGGTAATGATGTTTCATGATGTGAGTTTTGTTTTTGCTGTAAAGGCAGTCTTTATTTGAGAGCAGAATTTGCTATGTTTTTTTCCCCTTTTCATGTAAATATGTATATATTTATTTATGTATATTGATTTTATGCTTATTGATTGCAAGACTTTTAATAAACAAAATTGGGAAGAATGTCCCTTACATTGGTGATCAGTGGAAAGAATGTCCCTTACATTGGTGGTCAGTGGGAAGAATGTTCCTTACATTGGTGGTCAGTGGGAAGAATGTCCCTTCTCACAATGTGTATTGAAACCTTCAGCAAATCAGATAAGAGCCCAGCCTCATGTCCTGTCTGGAGGACACCCAGCATCATCTAGTTTTTTTCCTCCCTAGCCCCCCCTTTCATTCATTGGATTTCAGTTCTTTCAATCATGGAGGGTCAGCATCACATGTGGGCGTTAACTATGCAAATGCAGTCTGCCTAGAAACGCCCACTCCTCCAGGCGGATACTTACCTATTAAGTCATTTTAACATTTGCATATATCCTATTAGGATCCTACCCACTGCTTGCATCAGGTCTCACGGTTCTTGATAGGAATATTGAGGCAGGCTGTTATGATGTTTACAGGAAGCACCCTGTTAGCCCCTCCTACCAGCCATGATCTGCCTGCATTGCATAGATAAGCACAGAGACCCAGTGATGACATCACCGGGTCCAATATAAAGTATGTAATGAAAACAGGAAGGTTTTATTATTGTCATTGATCTTTAACTTTGTGTTTCTTGTTATTTGCAGCTTCTGGGAAATGTATGAGAGTGGGGGAGGGTCTCCAGGTAAAGTCTGTTTTGTCATACATGTGCCCATGGCACTCTCCCAGCCCAAGTGGGATGGGCTTTTAATCATGTGACTGCTGTGGGAGCCAATACAATGGTCACATGATACAGAAGTGGTGCCACCTCCTGAGCATTAACCATTTCCAGCCCAGGCCAATTCTGACATTCCTCTCCTACATGTAAAAATCAAATACAGGTTTTTTTTTTATAAGAAAATTAATTACAACCCCCAAACTTTTTTTTTTTCAAGCAGAGGCCTTAGAGAATAAAACGATCGGTGTTGCAAATTTTTATGTCACACGATATTTTCAGAATATTGTTTTGGGGAGGAAAATACACTATAAAGGGTAATTCCACTTTCGTGGAGAAAAAATAAAATAGCAAATAAAAGAAAAAATAATATAGCGTATACAATTGCAACACAAATCATATTGTAACTGAATGTTATTAAAAATGACCTTTTCTTTTAAATCTGCAGCTGTTGTAATTTTCTGAAAATGCAATCCAATATGGCCGCCTGGAGGTGTTCTGTACACAGAATGTATACTGACCACACCCCCAGAAACACCATTTCCTGCTTGTGTGATTGGCTCACCTGCACTAAGATACAAGTCAGATTTCTGGCATCCCCTGCAACACAAATGTAATTTCTGGTGGGATACTCCCAATAGGAACACGTCTAAAGGGATGCTGGCCCAGCAGATTTCATCATTAGTGCCCTGCAGCTGCACAGCTGATTGATAATTATCAAACCACTCCCATTAGACCCAGTCAACACAGAGGAACAAACATTGATTTCTTCAGAATAACAAAAGATTGGAATCTGCAACAAAGTTTGTTACAATCCCTGCAATGTACAGAGATCACCCAGAGGGGGGAAGGTTTTTTTTCTCAACAAAAGTGGAGTTACGATTTAATGAATTTTAAAACACAAAATAAAACCAAATTGTTTGGTAAAGTATAAAAGAAAATGTTCCTCTCAGTAAATGGATATCATACATGTCATGGTGACTGCCTAACGTACATTTACTGCGGCAGGTCAGCTCTATTGCGCGAAATCACGTACCTGCACATCATTTCGTGCAATAGCCACTAGGGGGCATGTGCATGCCGCCGGAGACGTGATCGTGTGCTGATTTGACAGGGCGGTAGGCAGTCAGCTGGTCTTGCAGATCCCCATGTCCGCCGGCCACCTGGGATCGTTTCCGACAGAGGCAGAACGGCGGTCTTCCTATGTAAACAAGCCAGAGCGCCGTTCTGTCAGGGGAGAATATAGAGATCTTGTGTTCCTGCTAAGCGGGAACACGGATCTCTGTCTCCCCCCCCCCCCATTCACACCATCCCCTACACAGTTAGAAAGCACCCCCTAGGGTCAAATTTAACCCTTTGATCGCCCCTGGTGTTAACCCCTTCCCTGCCAGTATCATTAGTACAGTAACAGTGCATATTTTTAGCACTGATTCCTGTAATAATGTCACTGGTCCCCCAAAAAAGTGTCAGGTGTCCGATTTGTTCGCCACAATGTCGCTGTCCCGCTATAAAATGCTGATCACTGCCATTAGTAGTAAAAAAAATAAAAAAATAAATAAATATATTGCATCTGCTGTTAAACAATGTTATATCACTGACATTATCTTTTTTTTTTTTTTTTTTTCTCCAAAAAAAAGTTTTATTGAAAAATTAAGAAGTGCATGAACAGACAATAACAACAAAACAATGCTCAAAGATTGGAGAATATCAAATAGTATATCTGGATTTAACAGATATCACATATGTATGGTCAATCCAGAGGTAGGAATAATACCTCACACGAGTTAATTGTTACATTTGAGTTTTTAACGAACTGGAGTATAAAATAATTAATTCCAATCTTGATTCAGTTCTAGGTACATGATTGCATCATAGGTGAGAACTTTTTGTGGTAAAGCAAAAAAAAAAAAAAAAAAAAGGCGTAAAATAAAACCTATTTATTACTTGGGTTGAATATAAACCTCAGAGAAAGCAATCACCAAAATAGGAGAGATAGGGGACAGGACAAACTGTCAATATTGGTAAGACTATTATCTTTGTAAGTGCCGGTTCACACTGGGGCGACCTGTGAGGCGACCTGGTCGCCTCACAGGTCGCCGCAGGTCGCCTCCCATAGGGAAGCTGCGGACCCGTTCTAATAGGAGCGACACAAGTCGCTCCGACCTAGAAAAAGGGTCCGGAGCTTCTTTGGGGCGACCAGGAGGCGACCGCCATAGACTTATGAAGTCCGTGGCGGCCGCTCCGAAGTCGCGGCGCGCTGCTCGCACCGCGATCTCGGAGGTCGCCCCTGCAAGTAGCGTCGCGGTAATGTGAACCGGCGCTTAATATTATTTTGTTTCAATAAAACATTCATGGGGAAAAAATAAATAAAAATGCCAAAAAAATATCCCATAGTTTGTAGACGCGATAACTTTTTGCGCAATTGAGATTTTCTTTTACCAAAAATATGTAGCAGATTACATATTGGCTTAAATTTATGAAGATTTTTTTTTTTTTTACACTTTTTATTTAAAGTGTTTTATAGCAGAAAGTAATATATATATTTATTTCAAAATTTTCGCTTTTTTTTTTTTTTTTTTGTTTATAGCACAAAAAAATAAAAAAACGCAGAGGTGATCAATTACCTCCAAAACTACAATCACAATATTGCAGCGCTTACACAAAAAAATTATAAATCACATAACAACAAATGTGCCATAAATAACAATATTTAAAAAGTCTTTCAAAATATCGTATAAAGTGCTCCAAACTCCAAAGTACGAGGTGCTGAAGTGCTTCATGTAAAACATGTGCCACAGTTCCCTTCTTGTATCCCCACTCACCAGAAAGATTGGAACCGCAGCTTTTCAGTCTGAGGGGTCAACCAAGCTTGTGTCTGGTGAGATGGCATCCAGCCCACTAAACAATTAAATCGGGTCCCACCAATTGAGAGGGGCCTTTTGTCTCAGAGGCCCCTCCTCTGTTCTGTTCTAGAAGTGGACCCTTTATCCATCATCTGAAGGATTTCTCTGCTTCTTTTGAACGTAAAGTCCAAAGGTCACTAAAGTCACCCCAAAACCAACATTTGGTGGGACCCGATTTAATTGTTTAGCGGGCTGGATTCCATCTCACCAGACACAAGCTTTGTTGACCCCCCAGACTGAAAAGCTGTGGGTCCATGGCCGCCTTCCGTGACTTTGCCCGGGCCTCCTGTCCCACCGGGAGACCCGAGCACCCAGCCGGCGCGTCCGCCGACTGGATGGAGTCCCGATCTAACCCGGGAGCGGCTTCGATCGGGTCTCCGATGACGTAACCCGGAGGCGGCGCCCATGACGTCACTTCCGGGTTACTCTGCTGCAAAAGGCGGCAGATTTAAAAAACGACTGTATGCAAAAATGCAGTTTTCGGGCATTTTGAATACATGAAAGTGCAGTGGAGGGGTTTGAGGTCTTTTAGACCCTCGATCCCTCCATAAAGAGTACCTGTCACTGCATATTGGTGTCACAAGGGATGTTTACATTGCTTGTGACAGCAATAAAAGTGATCAGATTTTTTTTTTTTTTTTTAAAAACCTGTAATAAAGTTAAAAAAAAAATAAAATAAATAGGAAAAAAAAAAATAATAATTTAGCCGCCACCGTCACCGTTAGCTCGCGCACAAAAGAAAACAAATACGGAAGTCGAGCCGCAAATGAAATCGCTGTTCAAACCACACATGTGAGGTATCGCCGCGATCACCAGAGCGTGAGCAATAATTTTAAAAAAAGAGCTACACTCTCACTCTAAACTGGTAACCGTTAAAAAATTTTAAAGCGTCGCCTATTGAGATTTCTATTGACCATAGTTTGTCGGCATTCCACGGGTGCGCGCAATTTTAAACCGTAACATACTGGGTATCTATTTACTCGGCGTGACATCATCTTTCACAATATACAAAAAAAATTGGGCTAACTTTACTGTTTAGTATTTTTTAAATGCAGTGAAATGTGATTTTTCGTAATTTTCCCCAAAAAATGGCATTTTAAAGACAGTTGCGCAAATACCGCGTGACAACAAATATTTCAATGACCGCCATTTTATTCTCCAGAGGCTTTGCTAAAAAAAATATATATATATAATGTTTGGGGGTTCTAAGTAGTTTTCTGGGAAAAAATACTGATTTTACCTTGTAAACAAAAAGTGTCCGAAATAGGCCTGGGGGTAAAGTGGTTAAAAGGGCCTTCTGGAGGTGGCATCAAGGAGTTAATAAAGTAATATATAAACTCTCTGTTATTTTTAGGTGTGAACTATGTTGGAGATACCCTGCTGCAAGGATCCAACCCCTTGTAGGAGGTCTTCTCTGCCTCCGGGACGTGTTGACCATTCTGGACTTTGGACTACTGCATGTGTGCACATGTGTGAGATCGCCATAGCAAACGGATTGCGACTGGACTTGCGTTGCGGACAAACCTGCAAGACTTGGGATGTGTATAGAGGAACTTGATGCCTTGTAGATAGTCTTTTCTTCCTTCAAGATTTCTATGGTTTGTTTTTTTCAATGCACTAACAAAATAGACACAGACTAGGAAATGCAGCTGATTAAACGTCTATTGAATGGGCTACAACTGATGGCATTATGGTGCCCCCATTGGCATGCAGTGAGTATGACCATTTCATGTATCTCCTTTCACTCCGAGGGGCTGAGAAATGGTTGAACAATGGCTCACCTTAAGCCTGTTTGACAGTTCTTCCTATTTTTCATAATAATTGATGATTGTCTGTGTTTCATTATGAAGAATCATCCTTATCATGACCATTCGTCATCTACGATTATTCTACATCACGCACCATTAAGGTTCTCATATTCTGGTGGAGGTCATGGAGGGTTTTAGGGAAAAACAAGTCAAACCACAGGCTCATGTTGGCCCAGCTACAGACTTGAGCTCCTATTGAGGCATCTTTATAGATTCCATGGACAGTTGTATCTTCATTGCGTTCTGGGCCTTCCCTTCCAGTTGGATGTGTGTAGAACAGCTTCTCTAGGAACTTCTCAAAGGCCATCATTTAGGGAAAACAAGTTAAACCACAAGCTCATGTTGGCCCAGCTACAGACTTGAGCTCCTATTGAGGCATCTTTATAGATTCCATGGACGGTTGTATCTTCATTGCGTTCTGGGCCTTCCCTTCCAGTTGGATGTATGTAGAACAGCTTCTATAGGAACTTCTCAAAAGCCATCATTTAGGGAAAACAAGTCAAAGCACAGGCTTATGTTGGCCCAGCTACAGACTTGAGCTCCTATTGAGGCATCTTTATAGACTCCATGGACAGTTCTATCTTGATTGCGTTCTGGGCCTTCCCTTCCAGTTGGATGTGTGTAGAACAGCTTCTATAGGAACTTCCAAAGGCCATCATTTTGGTTTCCAAGACCATGGTACCCTCTTTTTTAGGATATGGTCTGTTGGACATTTCATGAAGAACTGTAACATTTAAGATGGGTACCAACTTCAGACACAAATTGAAGAGATGCATTGCCCGACCATCCATCAAAAAATCATTAAACTGATATCTAGTGGTATGAAGACCATCAGCTTCTGGATCTTCTCTGGTTCTAAAATCAGGATGACGACATTGGGCCTAGCGTGTCCTCCTGGTTGCTTACTGCCATGTAACATCTTATACTAAGATACTTTGGTTTGTATTTAACAGAGAAACTAGATGACAATCTGGGATCTAGATGTTTTTATTGAATTCTCATTTGTTAATAAAAGAAAAGTGTTTAATGTGTATTTTGTGGCGCATCCCTAAGGTCTACATTATTTAAAAAGAAATAAAAGTTCAAAATGAACAATACAACTAATACTGATATTTTAGTTTTAGCTTTGTGTGTTCCCCTCCCCTATCGGATGCCCTGCCCACCTTTGTGTGTTCCCCTCCCCTATCGGATGTCCTGCCCACCTTTGTGCGTTCCCGTCCTCTATGGGGAGTTCTGCCCATCTTTGTGTGTTCCCCTCCCCTATCGGGTGTCCTGCCCACCTTTGTGTGTTCCTGTTCCTTATCGGGTGTCCTGCCCACCTTTGTGTGTTTCCGTCCCCTATTGGGTGTCCTGCCCACCTTTGTGTGTTCCTGTTCATTATCGGGTGTCCTGCCCACCTTTGTGTGTTCCCGTCCCCTATTGGGTGTCCTGCCCACCTTTGTGTGTTCCCGTCCCCTATTGGGTGTCCTGCCCACCTTTGTGTTCCCGTCCCCTATCGGGTGTCCTGCCCACCTTTTGTGTGTTCCTGTCCCCTATTGGGTGTCCTGGCCACCTTTGTGTGTTCCTGTTCCCTATCGGGTGTCCTGGCCACCTTTGTGTGTTCCCGTCCCCTATTGGGTGTCCTGCCCACCTTTGTGTGTTCCTGTCCCCTATTGGGTGTCCTGCCCACCTTTGTGTGTTCCTGTTCCCTATCGGGTGTCCTGCCCACCTTTGTGTGTTTCTGTTCCCTATCTGGTGTCCTGTTCACCTTTGTGTGTTCCCGTCCTCTATGGGGAGTCCTGTCCACCTTTGTGTCTTTCCGTCGTCTGTTGAGTGTCCTGCACACCTTTGTGTGTTCCCATCCTCTATGGGGTATCCTGCCCACTTTTGTGTGTTCCCATCCTGTATGGGGTGTCCTGCCCACCTTTGTGTGTTCCTATCCTCTATGGGGTGTCCTGCCCACCTTTGTGTATTCCCATCCCTTATCGGGTGTCCTGCCCACCTTTGTGCATTCCCGTCCTCTATGGGTTTTCCTACCCACCTTTGTGTGTTCCTGTCCCCTATGAGGTGTCCTACCCACCTTTGTGTGCTCCCATATCCTATGGGGTGTTCCACCCACCATTTTATGTTCCGTCCTTTATGGGACCTAAAGGTGGGTACCTTCGTGTGTTCCTGTCCCCTGTAGGGTATCTTACTGACCTTTTGTGTGTTTCTGTCGCCTATGGGGTATCTATGCCTTCCTCTATGGGATGCCCCTCTCCCCTTTGTGTGTTCCTGTTCCTTGTGGGGGTATCCTGCTAACCTTCATGTGTGTCTGTCTCCTATCAGGTGTCTGTGCTCACCTTTGTGTCTTCTTGTCCATTCTAGGATGTCCTGCCCACCTTTGTGTGTTCCCATCCCCTATGGGATGTCCCACCCACCGTCGTGCGTTCCTGTCCTCTATGGGATGTCCCACCCACCGTCATGTGTTCCTGTCCCCTATGGGAAATCCCACCCACCGTCGTGTGTTCCTGTCCCCTATGGGGTGTTCCACTAACCGTCGTTTGTTCCTGTCCCCTATGGGATGTCCTACCCGCCGTCGTGTGTTCCAGTCCCCTATGGGAAATCCCACCCACCATCGTGTGTTTCTGTCCCCTATGGGAAATCCCACCCACCGTCGTGTGTTCCTGTCCCCTATGGGAAATCCCACCCACCGTCGTGTGTTCCTGTCCCCTGTGGGATGTCCCACCCACCGTCGTGTGTTCCTGTCCCCTGTGGGATGTCCCACCCACCGTCGTGTGTTCCTGTCCCCTATGGGGTGTCCCACCCACCGTCGTGTGTTCCTGTCCCCTATGGGGTGTCCCACCCACCGTCGTGTGTTCCTGTCCCCTATGGGGTGTCACTGCTTGCCTTTTTGTGTTATCCTGTTCTCTCTGGGGTGCCCCCGCACACCTTTGTGTGTTCCTGTTCCTTGTGGGGTGTCCTGCCATTATTTGTGTGTTCCTGTCCTCCATAGCATGGCTCTGCCCACCTTTTTGTGTTCCCATCCTCTATAAGGTGTCCTACTCACCTTGTGCGTTCCTGTTCCCAATGGGGTGTCCCTACAGCCTTTGCGTGTTCCCGTCTTTTAAGGGATATCCCACCCACATTCGTGTGTTCACTATGGGGTGTCTCACCCACTGCTCTGTGTTTCTTTCCCCTCTGGGGTTTCACTGCCCACCTAGGAACCCCAAGAACTCACCAATAAAGGCCCCATGAAAAGAAAATGTCAGAAGATTCAACTCTTTGGGATTCACCAGATACTGAGGTTCTGGGTGGATGGATACAAAGTTACAATGTACAGTATGATGTTGATGATGATATGATACAAAGTTACAATGTACAGACTGATGACATTCTTTTGAGCTTGGTCAAAGTCACCAGACTGGAGATCATGGAGGTGCTTCAAGGAGCTTTTCTGATGAATCATCCTGTTGCTGTACATTGTGACATGATGGGAATTTATTTATTCAGACTTAAAAAGCTTCTGAAATTACTTTAAAACAAAAGTTTGGTCCAGATCTTCTCTAGATCTGATGTGCTGAACGATCCCTGCATTGGATGTGTTTTGTTTCTGTGCATTTTAATGTGTTTTAGATGTATTGAGATGTTCTGAATCGAGACTTTGCAGTTTCCAAGGATACGGCAGGTAACAAATGTACAAATCAGGAGCTTTTTTTATTTCATCTCCCCCCTGTGTGCTCTGCGGGTGTCCCTGTGCTCACACCGTGCTGTACTGGGTGGACTTTACCTTTAAATCCTCCCTCCGGCCTGCTCTGCAGTCCTGCACAGTTGTACCGACTCCTCTGCTTCCTCTGAATTCACTGCACACTGAGTAGGGTGACCACATTTCCAAACTGCCATTCAGGGACAACCCCCCCCCTCGAAAAAAAAAAAAGATTTTTGATAACTTTTTTTTTTTTGGGGGGGTCACATCTTCAGTTTTGAGGGGATTCAAGCTGGGACCAGTAGTTCCTCACTTTGGGGGGGGGGGGGGGTTCACACCCCCCCAGAAGTCAAGGACTTCAAATCTCAGCATAAACCCCTGATATCTAAGGGTGTGCCCCCCAAAATTGAAAGACTACAAGTCTCAGCATGAACCCCTGATATCTAAGGGTGTGCCCCCCCAAAATTGAAAGACTACAAGTCTCAGCATGAACCCCTGATATCTAAGGGTGTGCCCCCCAAAATTGAAAGACTACAAGTCTCAGCATGAACCCCTGATATCTAAGGGTGTGCCCCCCCCAAAATTGAAAGACTACAAGTCTCAGCATGAACCCCTGATATCTAAGGGTATGACTTCCCCAAAAGTGATGGCTTTCACGGGTTTGTGATGGGACCTGTAGTTCTCTCTATTTGGGGGGGGGGTGTCACATCTTCAGTTCTGAGGGGTTCGTGCTGGGACCTGTAGTCCCTCACTTTTGGGGGGGGTTACATCCCCCAAAAGTCAAGGACTACAAGTTTCAGCATAAACCCCTGATATCTAAGGGTATCACTCCCCCCCCCCCCCACCAAAAGTGATGGACTGCAAGTCCCAGCATGAACCCCTGAGATCTAAGGATGTGACCACATAGCTTTCACGGGTTCGTGAAGGGACCTGTAGTTCTTCACTTTGGGGGGGGGGGGGGGTTACATCCCCAAAAGTCAAGGACTACAAGTTTCAGCATAAACCCCTGATATCTAAGGGTATCACTCCCCCCCCACCAAAATTGATGGACTACAAGTCCCAGTATGAACCCCTGAGATCTAAGGATGTGACCCCATAGCTTTCACGGGTTTGTGAAGGGACCTGTAGTTCTCTCTATTTGGGGGGGGGGGGTCACATCTTCAGTTCTGAGGGGTTCATGCTGGGACCTGTAGTTCTTCACTTTTGGGGGGGGGGGTTACATCTCCCAAAAGTCAAGGACTACAAGTTTCAGCATAAACCCCTGATATCTAAGGGTGTGCCCCCCCAAACTTGAAAGATTACAAGTCTCAGCATAAACCCCTGATATGTAAGGGTGTGCCCCCCCCAAATTGAAAGACTACAAGTCTCAGCATGAACCCCTTATATCTAAGGGTATGACCCCATAGCTTTCACGGGTTCATGACGGGTCCTGTAGTTCTCTCTATTTGGGGGGGGGGGGGGGTCACATCTTCAGTTTTGAGGGGGTTCATGCTGGGACCTGTAGTCCCTCACTTTTGGGGGGGTCACATCCCTCAAAAGTCCAGGACTACAAGTTTCAGCATAAACCCCTGATATCTAAGGATATGACTCCCCCAAAAGTGATGGACTTCAAGTCCCAGCACGAACCCCAGATATCTAAGGATATGACCCCCCCCCCCCAGAAGTCAAGGACTACAAGTTTAAGCATAAACCCCTGATATCTAAGGATATGACCCCCCCCCCCAAAAGTGATGGACTACAAGTCCCAGCATGAACCCCTATCTAACGATATGACCCCCCCCCCCCCAAAGTGATGAACTACAAGTCCCAGCATGAACCCCTGGGATCTAAGGATGTGACCCCCCCAAAAAAAGGTGATGGACTACAAGTCCCAGCATGAACCCCTGAGACCCCATAGATTTCACGGGTTTGTGATGGGACCTGTAGTTTTCTCTATTTAGGGGGGTTGTCACATCTTCAGTTCTGAGGGGTTCATGCTGGGACCTGTAGTTCTTCACTTTTGGGTGGGGGGGGGGGTTACATCCCTCAAAAGTCAAGGACTACAAGTTTCAGCATAAACCCCTGATATCTAAGAGTGTGCCCCCTAAAATTGAAGGACTACAAGTCTCAGCATGAACCCCTGTTATATAAGGATATTACTCCCCCCCCCCCAAAAGTGATGGACTACAAGTCCCAGCATGAGCCCCTGAGATCTAAGGATGTGACCCCCCCCCCCCAAAAAAAAGTGATGAACTACAAGTTCCAGCATGAACCCCTGAAATCTAAGACCCCATAGATTTCACAGGTTTGTGATGGGACCTGTAGTTTTCTCTATTTTGGAGAAGGGGGGTGTCACATCTTCAGCTCTGTGGGGTTCATGCTGGGACCTGTAGTCCTTTACTTTTGGGGGGTCATATCCCCCAAAAGTCAAGGACTCCAAGCTTCAGCTTAAACCCCTAATTGATATCTAAGGGTGTGCCCCCCCCAAAAAAAAAATTTGAAGGACTACAGGTCTCAGCATGAACCCCTGATATCTAAGGGTATTACTCCCCGCCCCCCCCCAAAAAATGATGGACTACAAGTCCCAGCATGAACCGCTGGGATCTAGGGGGGGGGGCCTATACATTTTACGGGTTCGCGATGGGACCTTTAGTTTTCTCTATTTAGGGGAGGGGGGGGGCACATCTTCAGCTCTGAGGGGTTCATGCTGGGACCTGTAGTCCTTTACTTTTTTGGGGGGGTCACATCCCCCAAAAGTCAAGGACTACAAGTCCCAGCATGAACTCCTGAGATCTAAGGATGTGACCCCCCCCCCCCAAAAAAAAAGCGATGGACTACAAGTCCCAGCATGAACCCCTGAGATCTCTAAGGGTGTGACTCCATAGATTTCACAGGTTTGTGATGGGACCTGTAGATTTCTCTATTTAAGGGGGGGTCATATCTTCAGCTTTGTGGGGTTCATGCTGGGACCTGTAGTCCTTTACTTTTGGGGGGTCATATCCCCCAAAAGTCAAGGACTCCAAGCTTCAGCTTAAACCCCTAATTGATATCTAAGGGTGTGCCCCCCCCCAAAAAAAATTTGAAGGACTACAGGTCTCAGCATGAACCCCTGATATCTAAGGGTATGACTCCCCGCCCCCCCCCCCCTCTCAAAAAGTGATGGACTACAAGTCCCAGCATGAACCGCTGAGATCTATGAATTTGACCACCCCCCAAAAAAAAAGTAATGGACTACAAGTTCCAGCATGAACCGCTGAGATCTAAGGGTGTGACCCCATAGCTTTCATGAGTTTGTGATGGGACCTGTAGTTTTCTTTAATTGGGGGGGGGGGTGTCACATCTTCGCTGTATTGTCCCCGAATGAAAGGACCCGGGGGACAGATCCGCAAAATGCAGGACTGTCCCGGGCAATCCGGGACAAGTGATCACCGTAACTGTGAGCTGCTCAGCATGTGCATTAGAAGCTGCAGCAAGTCACTCCCCCCCCCCCCCCCCACACACACAAGTGCAACCCATGTGGGATAATACTTGGCTTCCTTGCTAATCCAGCAATCTTCCCCCTAACCAGATCCTGTCCAGCTTCTCTTCTCTACCTCGGCCCAATTCACTATTATCCATTTCCACACCAGGCCTTTTCTTTTTCTTCACAAGTAAAAATCCGTTTTTTTTTTTTTTTGCTAGAAAATTATTTATAACCCCCCAAACATTATTTATTTTTGAAATTATTTTAAAGCAGAGACCCTAGAGAATTAAATGGTGATTCTTGCAATTTTTAATGTCTCGTGGTATTTGTACAGCAGTTTGTCAAATGCATTTATTTTAGGGGGGGGGGGGGGGAGAATACACCTTAAAGCGGTTGTAAACCCTATTAAAAAAAAAAAAAAAAAAACCTGCAAGACAAAGGCATAATGAGCTAGTATGCATCGCATACTAGCCAATTATGTTTAACTTACCTTAAAACGAAGCCCCGACACGGACCCCCGGACATCAATGCGGGCGCTGCCATGATCCCTCGTCGTCTCTTCCGGGTTCGGCGGCTCCGGCCCGCTGATTGGCCGAAAGAGACGGCTCCAGCGCGCTGATTGGCCGGAGCCGCGATGACGTCACTCCCGCGCATGCGCGCGGGAGTGATTTTTCCGGCAAGCTCCCGGCAAGTTAATTGAAGGTCCCCCCGGACCTTCAGAGCGCATGCGCCGCTAGCGCGAGCGGCTGCATGCACTGTAAATATCTCCTAAACCGTGCCGGTTTAGGAGATATTATTTGTACCTACAGGTAAGCCTTATTATAGGCCTTATTATAGGCTTACCTGTAGGTAAAAGTGTCAAAAAGCGGGATACTACCGCTCTAATAATCAAATTTTTTCATCATTTTAGGCCAATTTGTATTCTGCTACATATTTTTGGTTAAAAAAAAAAAATCCCAATAAGCGTATTTTGATTGGTTATCGCGTCTACAACCTAGGGGAAAGATTTATGTAATTTTTATCATTATTTTTTTTTTTACTAGTAATGGCGGGAATCTGCGATTTTTAGCGGGACTGCGACATTGCAGCGGACAGATCGGACCCCTAACTGACATTTTTTACACTTTGGGGGTACCAGTGACATCACTACAGTAATCAGTGCTATAAATATTCACTGTTACTGTAAAAATGACACTGGCAGGGAAAGGGGTTAACCTAGGGGTGATCAAAGGGTTAAGTGTAACCCTAGGGGGTGTTTTCTAACTGTATGGAGGAGGGGCTTGTGGAATCAACACAGAGACCTGTGATCCTTAATAGGAGGATCACAGGAGCTCTGTGATCATTCCAGAGAGAACAACGGTCTGCCGTGTGTACAGCTGACCGTTCTTTTCTCTCAGCGGGGAGCGATCGTGGGTGCCTGACAGCAATCAGAGCCAGCTGCCCCCATGGATCAGCTTCCTCTGTGCCTAATGGGGGCACCAGCGTGCGCCTCCAGGAGCGCTCCCGCGATCCGACGTATAGCTACGTCGGTTCGCGCAGCCGAGCCAGCAAGTGGTTAATGGTTTAGTCCGTAGGGTTCAATATTGAGTTGGCCCACCCTTTACAGCTTCAACTCTTCTGGGAAGGCTGTCCACAAGGTTTAGGAGTGTCTATGGGAATGTTTCACCATTCTTCCAGAAGCGCATTTTTGAGGTCAGGCACTGATGTTGGAAAAAAGGCCTGGCTCGCAGTCTCCACTCTAATCCATCCCAAAGGTGTTCTATGGGGTTGAGGTCAGGACTCTGTGCAGGCCAGTCAAGTTCCTCCACCCCAAACTCGCTCATCCATGTATTTATGGACCTTGCTTTGTGCACTGGTGTGCAGTCATGTTGGAACAGGAAGGGGCCATCCCCAAACTGTTCCCACATAGTTGGGAGCATGAAATTGTCCAAAATGCCTTAAGAGTTCCCTTCACTGGAACTTAGGGGCCAAGTCCAACCCCTGAAAAGCAACCCCACACCATAATCCCCCCTCCACCAAATGGTTTGGACCAGTGCACAAAGCAAGGTCCATAAAGACATGGATGAGTGAGTTTGGGATGGAGGAACTTGACTGTCCTACACAGAGTCCTGACCTTAACCTGATAGAACACCTTTGGGATGAATTAGAGTGCACACTGCGAGCCAGGCCTCCTCGTCCAACATCAGTGGCTTACATGGGCGTAGGAACCGGGGGGGACGGGGGGGGACACATCCCCCCCAGGAAATAATGCGGGGGGGGGACAGGTATGGTGAAATCCCCCCCAGTTTAGTACTTGGAGAGTGCTGATTACGCTGTAAAAATGTCCAGTGCATTCGGCTACACCTACTGTTAGGATGGGGTTTACGACCCAGAAAGGCGCCGATTGGCTGCCTTCTGGGGGCGTAACCTGGGCGCAGGAAAGAGCGCTTGGCCACCCCCACCTTCGTGATGTCCTGGCTGTGATTGGTCCAGTCTCCAGCCTGGACCAATCATCATCCAGGACATCCGATCGCTGACGTCGCAATGGGGGCGGTGCCGGTGCGTGAGTCAGTCACTCACCGTCACCGCCGCTCACCTTCCCGCCGGTTCCCACCGCAGAGAAGAGGAGAGGCCGCCCGCCGGTTCCCACCGCAGAAGAGGACGAGGGAGAAGCCGCTCACCTTCCCGCCGCCGTCGATAGCCGAGCCGCCGCCGCCAGGTAAGTGCATTGGGTTGAAGGGAGCATGCACGCTGGTCTCTGCATTGATTGGGGGACAATGCTGTGGCAGTGGCACTCTGCAATCATTGGGGTACAATGCTGTGGGCACTCTGCAATCATTGAGATTTTTCATACACACACACACACACTCTCTCTCGCAGTTTACTGAAAAAGCATATACCTGGCGAGTAAAAATGCTGTCCCCCCAGATTTGTGTGGGTTCCTACACCCTTGGTGGCTTACCTCACAAATGGGCCTCCCATAGACACACTCCTAAACCTTGTGGACGGCCTTCCCAGAAGAGTTGAAGCCTTTATAGCTGCAAACGGTGAGCCAACTCAATATTGAACCCTACGGACTAAGACTGGGATGCCATTAAAGTTCATGTGTGTGTAAAGGCAGGCGTCCCAATACTTTTGACAATATAGTGTATGTATTGTGGTCGGCAAGTTGCTATTCGAGATTGGCTCAGGCGGGTTCGGGATTCTAGTCCCAACCCAGCTACTGGATCCCGCCAGGAAGCCGTCCTGTGGTGCAGCTGCTGCACAGACCGGGAAATGTCTCCATGCCTGTGATTGGTGGTGTGCAGTGTGGGATTCCTGGTGGGATCTGCAGGTGGGTTGGGACAGGGATCCCGAACATGCCTAAACCCATCTCTAGTGGCTATGGGTAGCTGTATTCATAGTGCCCTCTAGTGGCCCCTTGGAGCACAACTCACATAGAAAAATGAACAGGGCTGAGAGATGCCAGCCTGGACATATCAGAGGAAGAATCCCCGGATCGGGGAGAATGGTAAGTATTATCCCAGGTGGGCTGCAGTTAAGGGGGTGGGGGGCATTCTTAGGACTCAGTTCATGCCTACAGGTACGGCCAAGCATGGGCATGATCTCGTGCGCCATGTGGAGGGAAGCCCTCTCATTTCAATGCATGTGAGGATCATGGAAAATAAGCCTATGACTCTTTTCCTAAACCGTGCTGCATGGTACTGCGGCACCATGCGACTTGGTGCACGAAAAAGCCTACAGTTACGACCAAGCCTGGGTGTGATCTCATGCGCCATGTGTAGGGCAGCCCCTTCATTTCAATGCATGTGAGAAACATGGAAAAGAAGCCTATGACTCTTTTCCTAAATCATGCTGCATGGTACTGCGGCACCATGCGACTTGGGGCACGAAAACGCCTACAGGTACGACCAAACATGGCAAGATTTCGTGTGCTATTGTGCAGGGCAGCCCCTTCATTTCAATGCTTGTGAGAAACATGGAAAAGAAGCCTATGACTCTTTTCCTAAGTCATGCTGCATGGTACTGCGGCACCATGCGACTTGGGGCACAAAAACGCCTACAGGTACGACCAAACATGGCAAGATTTCGTGTGCTATTGTGCAGGGCAGCCCCTTCATTTCAATGCTTGTGAGAAACATGGAAAAGAAGCCTATGACTCTTTTCCTAAGTCATGCTGCATGGTACTGCGGCACCATGCGACTTGGGGCACGAAAACGCACGCATTTGCAGATGCATGGGGTGCCATTAACAATGGGACCATCATGTGTCTACTAAATGCACGTCTGGAGCTCTCAATTTAGTGCCTGTTCTCAACACGCATGGCCGCCAAAACATGATTTATAAAAAGTGCAACAGGAGGAGCGAGACCACCCTAAACATAGATGGGAACATCCAACTCTCTAACAAGAACACGGAAATCTGACCGATGGAATCGCCTTTATAAAGTGGTTGAGTTTGGGGCGCAGTGCGATTTTAACCGTAGACAAAACGCATGTTGATGCGTCTCTCTCCCGCTGCGATCGATGCCTAACGCAGTCATTTATGAAAGCTCCTCTCGTTTATTTGCAGATATTTCCAGGCGGTGCTTTTATAAAAATCAACTTGTGTTGTTTTTTTTATTCCGTCTCTTTAAAGTGGGGGAATGGCCCCGCGATGTGGATCCTTCCACGCTTTTCATCGGCGTCCCTGGCAGGCGGGCGGCGCGCTCAGTGTCGCCGTGTTATGCAATGCGTTTATCTTCAGAGGATCGCAGAGCGATGTCGGCCTTTCATCTTCCGCCGATAATGAGATTCTGTCCCTGACCCGCTCGCTGCCACTTCCTGACTCAGCGCTGGCCTTGGCGTGTTCCCTCCGCGCCGACATTCCGCGCTCTTCTTCCTCCTTTCATCTGCCGCTCTCTTATCTTCCCGTCTCTCTGCGCTGACATCAAATAAAGCGACGCGCGACCCTCCGGCTGCGCTCTGATATTCCTCTCCCCTCATCCTAAAACAGTCTCCGGAGGAATCCGTCTCCTCCGTGGGAACCTTCACTATGGCTGCCGCAGCAAAACGCCGGGCTCTGCAGCCGGACGCCGACATCGCAACTTTTCAACTTCAGAATGAGGGACAATTGAGGGAGTAATTGAGCTGCGGTACACATAATGGCAAAATGTGGGTGTGGCCAAAGTCTTGATGGTAGGGGCTTAAGGGGTGTGCTAAAAAAAAAACCCAGCTCTCTCACTAATGCCCCCCAGCTTTCTCACCTCTCACAAATGCCCCCCCCCCCAGCTCTCTCACCAATGCCCCCACCTTGGCTCTCTCATCAATGCCCCCTCAGCTATTTGAGCAATGCCCCCCCAGCTCTCTCACCAATTCCCCCCTCCTCTCTTACTAATGCCCCCCCCAGCTCTCTCACCAATTCCCCCCTCCTCTCTTTCTAATGCCCCCCCCAGCACGCTCCCCAATTGCCCCCTCCTATCTTATTAATGCCCCCCCAGCTCTCTCACCAATTACCCTCACCTCTCTTACTAATGCCCCCCCCAGCTCCCTCACCAATTGCCCCTCCTATTTTACTAATGCCCCCCCCCCAGCTCTTTCACCAATTTCACCCTTTTCTCTTACTAATGCCCCCCAGCTCTCTCACCAATTCCCCCCACCGCTCTTACTAATGCCCCCCCCCCCCACCAGCTCTCTCACTAATTTCACCATCCTCTCTTACTAGTGCCCCCCCCCCCAGCTCTCTCACTAATTTCACCCTTCTCTCTTACTAATGTCCCCCCAGCTCCCTCATCAATTCCCCCCTCCTATTTTACTAATGGCCCCCCTAGCTATCTCACTAATTCCCCCCTTCTCTCTTACTAATCCCCCCCCCCCAGCTCTCTCACCAATTTCACCCTTCTCTCTTACTAATGCCCCCCCAGCTCCCTCACTAATTTCACCCTTCTCTCTTACTAATGCCCCCCCAGCTCTCTCACTAATTCCCCCCTCCTCTCTTACTAATCCCCCCCCAGCTCTCTCACCAATTTCACCCTTCTCTCTTACTAATGCCCCCCCAGCTCCCTCACTAATTTCACCCTTCTCTCTTACTAATGCCCCCCCAGCTCTCTCACTAATTCCCCCCTCCTCTTTTACTAATCCCCCCCCCCAGCTCTCTCACCAATTTCACCCTTCTCTCTTACTAATGCCCCCCCAGCTCTCTCACTAATTCCCCCCTCCTCTCTTACTAATGCCCCCCCCCAGCTCTCTCACCAATTTCACCCTTCTCTCTTACTAATGCTCCCCCAGCTCTCTCACCAATTCCCCCCACCGCTCTTACTAGTGCCCCCCCCCCCAGCTCTTTCACCATCTCCCCCTCCTCTCTTACTAATGCCCCCCCCCCAGGGCAGTGTACAGAGAGCAGCATACAGAGGTCAGTAGTACAGAGAGCAGCATACAGAGGTCAGTAGTACATAGAGCAGTGTACAGAGGTCAGTAGTACATAGAGCAGTGTACAGAGGTCAGTAGTACATAGAGCAGTGTACAGAGGTCAGTGGTACATAGAGCAGTGTACAGAGGTCAGTGGTACATAGAGCAGTGTACAGAGGTCAGTAGTACATAGAACAGTGTACAGAGGTCAGTGGTACATAGAGCAGTGTACAGAGGTCAGTGGTACATAGAGCAGTGTACAGAGGTCAGTGGTACATAGAGCAGTGTACAGAGGTCAGTAGTACATAGAACAGTGTACAGAGGTCAGTGGTACATAGAGCAGTGTACAGAGGTCAGTGGTACATAGAGCAGTGTACAGAGGTCAGTGGTACATAGAGCAGTGTACAGAGGTCAGTAGTACATAGAACAGTGTACAGAGGTCAGTGGTACATAGAGCAGTGTACAGAGGTCAGTGGTACATAGAGCAGTGTACAGAGGTCAGTGGTACATAGAGCAGTGTACAGAGGTCAGTAGTACATAGAACAGTGTACAGAGGTCAGTGGTACATAGGGCAGTGTACAGAGGTCAGTGGTACATAAGGCAGTGTACAGCAGTGTTGCCAACCCCCGAGAGGGGAATTTACTAGCAGAACGTCCAAAATTTACGGACGGCACCAATTTTTTACTGGCAGTGCAATAATGTACATAAACAGGCTGTTTTCAGTGCTAAACCGTGCAAATATCAATACTTAAACTATAAACATGTAGATAGTGCTATTAGCAACGTGTTTAGGTTAAACAAAAGTCAAAAACCATATTTCTCCATTAACATGAAGATCAGGTTAATATAACCCAGCCAGCACAGCGTTCCCCCATATATCAGAGTCCACTGCATTCTCCTTTACATCAGAGTTCCCTTTTAAATCAGGGTCCGCAGAGTTCCCTCTTCGCACTGTAAGGGGAGAATCCTGCAGACTCTGATGTAAAGGGGAACGCCAGGAACTCTGATGTGGGGGGCAATCTTGTGACCAGAGACCACCTTACACAGAGTGAATACATTAAGATATGGGGGGGGAGGTTACTAATATAGAGAGATCTTTATATCAGTGCCCCCTTACATCAGTGACCCCCCCCCATCAGACTGGTCTGGCGGCTCTGTCACTGACCTCCTCTCAGGTGCACTGTGCAGGGCTCAGTCAGATGGCCCCTGTCTCCACTCCGCAGGCCCCGCACATCTGACTTCTCCTGTGACCCCCCATCCTGGCAGCGCTCTCACTCTTGACTCCTCTCCAGAGTCCAGACTCCCCTGCAGACATGATAAAAGACAAGAGATGGTCAAAGACTGCGGACATGGTACAGGAAGTGGTCAGAGACTGCGGACATGGTACAGGAAGTGGTCAGAGACTGCGGACATGGTACAGGAGGTGGTCAGAGACTGCGGACATGGTACAGGAGGTGGTCGGAGACTGCGGACATGGTACAGGAGGTGGTCAGAGACTGCGGACATGGTACAGGAGGTGGTCAGAGACTGCGGACATGGTACAGGAGGTGGTCAGAGACTGCGGACATGGTACAGGAGGTGGTCAGAGACTGCAGACATGGTACAGGAGGTGGTCAGAGACTGCGGACATGGTACAGGAGGTGGTCAGAGACTGCGGACATGGTACAGGAGGTGGTCAGAGACTGCAGACATGGTACAGGAGGTGGACAGAGACTGCGGACATGGTACAGGAGGTGGTCAGAGACTGCGGACATGGTACAGGAGGTGGTCAGAGACTGCGGACATGGTACAGGAGGTGGTCAGAGACTGCGGACATGGTACAGGGGGTCGTCAGAGACTGCGGACATGGTAAAGGGGGGGGTCAGGGACTGCGGACATGGTACAGAGGGGGGGTCAGGGACTGCGGACATGGTACAGAGGGGGGGTCAGGGACTGCGGACATGGTACAGAGGGGGGGTCAGGGACTGCGGACATGGTACAGAGGGGTGGTCAGGGACTGTGTACATGGTACAGAGGGGGGGGGGTCAGGGACTGCGGACATGGTACAGAGGGGGGGGCAGGGACTGCGGACATGGTACAGAGGGGTGGTCAGGGACTGCGGACATGGCACAGAGGGGTGGTCAGAGCTCTCCACATGAGTGTCCTCCTCCTAAGTCCCCTTCACCTCTCCACAGCCACAAACATCAGTGACATTACTAGTGCAGAGTGAAGCTGTGACACTGCCTGTGGAGAGGTTAAGGGGGCACAGGAGCAGGACACTGATGTCCTCTGCCCCCTGACTCATCTCTCTACTCCAGTCTGCTCCTGCTAGCTGTCGGAGGCTCGGAGCTCCAGCACTTACCAGTCCTCTGCCTCGGCTGTCACAGTCTGCGACTGCTCTGTCCACTCCACCATCCATTCAGCATCTCCTAGTTCACTCCACTCCAGTCCACAGACAGAGTGAGTGACTCAGCCAGCAGCACTTACCAGTCCTCTGCCTCGGCTGTCAGTCTGCGACTGCTCTGTCCACTCCACCAGGCATCCATTTAGCGGCAGCATCTCCTAGTCCACTCCAGATAGAGTGACTCTGCATTGTCGCTGGCGGCCGGCTGCGGCGGCGGGAAAACTTAAATTATGGCAGGGGCGGGGGCGGACTTAGGGGCGGGCGCAGGCGGGCAGTGCAGTGACACTCGTCCAACGAACAGTGCGAGTTTGGCAGTCTGCATTGCTGCGAGTGCGAGAGTCGAGAGAAGAACTCGGGGATCTCCGGAACTGCGCGCCGCGCATGCGCAGTTCTGACAGTGCCGCCGCCGCAGTAGATTTACGGGCACTTTTCTCCTGCTACGGGCATTTACGGGCAGGAGAAAAGTGCCCTTTTTTTACGGGCTGTCCGTAAATCTACGGGCGGTTGGCAACACTGGTGTACAGAGGTCAGTGGTACATAGAGCAGTGTACAGAGGTCAGTAGTATGTAGGGCAGCATACAGAGGTCAGTGGTACATAAGGCAGTGTACAGAGGTCAGTGGTACATAAGGCAGTGTACAGAGGTCAGTGGTACATAGAGCAGTGTACAGAGGTCAGTATTATGTAGGGCAGCGTACAGAGGTCGCTAGTGCGTAGGGCAGTGTACAGAGGTCTCTAGTGCGAAGGGCAGTGTACAGAGGTCAGTAGTATGTAGGGCAGTGTACAGAGGTCAGTAGTATGTAGGGCAGTGTACAGGGATCAGTGGTACGTGGAGCAGTGTACAGAGGTCGGCACCATGTAGGGCAGTGTACAGCAGTCAGTAGAATGTAGGGCAGTGTACAGAGTTCAATAGTATGTAGAGCAGTGTACAGGGGTCAGTAGCATGTAGGGCAGTGTACAGAGGTCAGTAGTGCATACGGCAGCGTACAGAGATCAGTGGTACATAAGGCAGTGTACAGAGATCAGTGGTACATAAGGCAGTGTACAGAGATCAGTGGTACATAAGGCAGTGTACAGAGATCAGTGGTACATAAGGCAGTGTACAGAGATCAGTGGTACATAAAGCAGTGTACAGAGGTCAGTAGTGTATACGGCAGCGTACAGAGGTCAGTGGTACATAGAGCAGTGTACACAGGTCAGCCGCATGTAGGGCAGTGTACAGGAATCAGTAGCATGTAGGGCAGTGTACAGAGGTCAGTAGGATGTAGGGCAGCGTTCAGAGGTCAGTGGTACTTAGAGCAGTGTACAGAGGTCGGCACCATGTAGGACAGTGTACAGGAGTCAGTAGGATGTAGAGAAGTGTACAGAGGTCAGTAGGATGTGGGGCAGTGTACAGAGGTCAGTAGTATGCACAGTGGTGTACAGGGGTCAGTAGGATGTAGGGCAGTGTACAGAGGTCAGTAGTATGTACAGCGGTGTACAGGGGTCAGTAGCATGTAGGGCAGTGTACAGAGGTCAGTAGTGCATACGGCAGCATACAGAGATCAGTGGTACATAAGGCAGTGTACAGAGGTCAATGGTACGGGCACATAGTACGTAGAGGAACATGGTACATGCACATATTACGTAGAGAAACATGGTATAGGCACGCAGTACATAAAGAAATATGGTACGTGCACATAGTACGTAGATGAACATGGTACGTGCACATAGTACATAGATGAACATGGTATAGGCACATAGTACATAGAGGAACATGGTATAGGCACGCAGTACATAAAGAAATATGGTACGTGCACATAGTACGTAGATGAACATGGTACGTGCACATAGTACGTAGATGAACATGGTATAGGCACATAGTACGTAGTGGAACATAGTACGGGCACATAGTACGTAGTGGAACATGGTACGGGCACATAGTACGTAGAGGCACATGGTACGGGCACATAGTACGTAGCGGAACATGGTACGGGCACATAGTACGTAGCGGAACATGGTACGGGCACATAGTACGTAGAAGAACATGGTACGGGCACATAGTATGTAGGAGAACATGGTACGGGAACATAGTATGTAGAGGAACATGGTACGGGAACATAGTACATAGAGGAACATGGTACATGCACATAGTACGTAGAGGAACATGGTACGGGCACATAGTATGTAGAGGAACATGGTACGGGAACATAGTACATAGAGGAACATGGTACGGGCACATAGTATGTAGAGGAACATGTTACGGGAACATAGTACATAGAGGAACATGGTACGTGCACATAGTACGTAGAGGAACATGGTATGGCCACATGGTAAGTAGAGGCACCTGGTACAGGCACATAGTACGCAGAGGCACATGGTACGGGCACATAGTACGCAGAGGCACATGGTACGGGCACATAGTACATAGAGGAACATGGTACAGGCACATAGTACATAGAAGAATATTGTACGGGCACATAGTACGTAGAGGAACATGGTACGGGCACATAGTACGTAGAGGAATATGGTACGGGCAGATAGTACGTAGAGGCACATGGTATGGGCATATAGTAGGTAGAGAAACATGGTACGGGCACATAGTACGTAAAGGAACATGGTACGTGCACATAGTACGTAGAGGAACATGGTACGGGCACATAGAACTTAGAGGAAAATGGTACGGGCACATAGTACGTAGGAGAACATGGTACAGGCACATAGTATGTAGAGGAACATGGTACGTGCACATAGTACGTAGAGGAACATGGTATGGCCACATGGTAAGTAGAGGCACATGGTACGGGCACATAGTACGCAGAGGCACATGGTACGGGCACATAGTACATAGAGGAATATGGTACATAGAGGAACATGGTACAGGCACATAGTACGTAGAAGAACATTGTACGGGCACATAGTACGAAGAGGAACATGGTACGGGCACATAGTACGTAGTGGAACATGGTACGGGCACATAGTACGTAGAGGAATATGGTACGGGCACATAGTACGTAAAGGAACATGGTACGGGTACACAGTACGTGGAAGAACATGGTACGGGCACATAGTACGTAGAGGCACATGGTACGGGCACATAGTACGTAAAGAAAGATGGCACATAGTACGTAGAAGAACATTGTACGGGCACATAGTACGTAGAGGCACATGGTACGGGCACATAGTACGTAGCGGAACATGGTACGGGCACATAGTACGTAGCGGAACATGGTACGGGCACATAGTACGTAGAAGAACATGGTACGGGCACATAGTATGTAGGAGAACATGGTACGGGAACATAGTATGTAGAGGAACATGGTACGGGAACATAGTACATAGAGGAACATGGTACATGCACATAGTACGTAGAGGAACATGGTACGGGCACATAGTATGTAGAGGAACATGGTACGGGAACATAGTACATAGAGGAACATGGTACGGGCACATAGTATGTAGAGGAACATGTTACGGGAACATAGTACATAGAGGAACATGGTACGTGCACATAGTACGTAGAGGAACATGGTATGGCCACATGGTAAGTAGAGGCACCTGGTACAGGCACATAGTACGCAGAGGCACATGGTACGGGCACATAGTACGCAGAGGCACATGGTACGGGCACATAGTACATAGAGGAACATGGTACAGGCACATAGTACATAGAAGAATATTGTACGGGCACATAGTACGTAGAGGAACATGGTACGGGCACATAGTACGTAGAGGAATATGGTACGGGCAGATAGTACGTAGAGGCACATGGTATGGGCATATAGTAGGTAGAGAAACATGGTACGGGCACATAGTACGTAAAGGAACATGGTACGTGCACATAGTACGTAGAGGAACATGGTACGGGCACATAGAACTTAGAGGAAAATGGTACGGGCACATAGTACGTAGGAGAACATGGTACAGGCACATAGTATGTAGAGGAACATGGTACGTGCACATAGTACGTAGAGGAACATGGTATGGCCACATGGTAAGTAGAGGCACATGGTACGGGCACATAGTACGCAGAGGCACATGGTACGGGCACATAGTACATAGAGGAATATGGTACATAGAGGAACATGGTACAGGCACATAGTACGTAGAAGAACATTGTACGGGCACATAGTACGAAGAGGAACATGGTACGGGCACATAGTACGTAGTGGAACATGGTACGGGCACATAGTACGTAGAGGAATATGGTACGGGCACATAGTACGTAAAGGAACATGGTACGGGTACACAGTACGTGGAAGAACATGGTACGGGCACATAGTACGTAGAGGCACATGGTACGGGCACATAGTACGTAAAGAAAGATGGTATGGGCACATAGTACGTAAAGGAAAATGGTAAGTGCACATAGTATGTCGAGGAACATGGTATGTGCACATAGTAAGTAGAGGCACATGGTATAGGCACATAGTACGTAGTGGAACATGGTACGGGCACATAGTACGTAGTGTAACATGGTGTGTGCACATAGTAAGTAGAGGTACATGGTATAGGCACATAGTACATAGAGGAACATGGTACGGGCACATAGTACATAGAGGAACATGGTACGGGCACATAGTACGTAGAGGCACATGGTACGGGCACATAGTACGTAGAGGCACATGGTACGGGGCACATAGTACATAGCGGAACATGGTACGGGCACATAGTACGTAGCGGAACATGGTACGGGCACATAGTACATAGAAGAACATGGTATGGGCACATAGAACTTAGAGAACCATGGTACGGGCACATAGAACGTAGAAGAACATGGTACAGGCACATAGTATGTAGAGGAACATGGTACGGGAACATAGTACATAGAGGAACATGGTACGTGCACATAGTACGTAGAGGAACATGGTATGGCCACATGGTAAGTAGAGGCACATGGTACGGGCACATAGTACGCAGAGGCACATGGTACGGGCACATAGTACGCAGAGGCACATGGTACGGGCACATAGTACCTAGAGGCACATGGTACGGGCACATAGTACCTAGAGGCACATGGTACGAGCACATAGTACCTAGAGGAATATGGTATGTAGAGGAACATGGTACAGGCACAGAGTACGTAGAAGAACATTGTACAGGCACATAGTACGTAGAGGAACATGGTACGGGCAGATAGTACGTAGAGGAACATGGTACGGGCACATAGTACGTAGAGGAACATGGTACGGGCACATAGTAAGTAGAGGAACATGGTACGGGCACATAGTAAGTAGAGGAACATGGTACAGGCACATAGTACGTAAAGGAACATGGTACGGGTACACAGTACGTGGAAGAACATGGTAAGGGCACATAGTATGTAGAGGCACATGGTACGGGCAAATAGTACGTAGAGGAACATGGTATGGGCACATAGTACGTAGAGGAACATGGTACAGGCACATAGTACAAGAGGAACATGGTACGTGCATATAGTACGTAAAGGAACATGGTACGGGCACATAGTATGTAGAGGCATATGGAACGAGCACATAGGAGGTAGAGGAACATGGTACAGGCCCATAGTACGTAGAAGAACATTGTACAGGCGCATAGTACCTGGAGGAACATGGTACGGGCACATAGTACATAGAGGAACATGGTACGGGCACATAGTCCATAGAGGAACATGGTACAGGCACATAGTACGTAGAGGAACATGGTACGGGCACATAGTACATAGAGGAACATGGTACGGGCACATAGTACATAGAGGAACATGGTACGGGCACATAGTACATAGAGGAACATGGTACGGGCACATAGAGGAACATGGTACAGGCACATAGTACAAGAGGAACATGGTACGTGCACATAGTACGTAAAGAAACATGGTACGGGCACATAGTATGTAGAGGCATATGGAACGAGCACATAGGAGGTAGAGGAACATGGTACAGGCCCATAGTACGTAGAAGAACATTGTACGGGCGCATAGTACATAGAGGAACATGGTACAGGCAGATAGTACGTAAAGGAACATGGTACAGGCATGGTTACTTATTCAACAGATATATAATAAAAACAGTTTCGAAATGTGTATTTAATACAGTAAAAAAAAAAACAAAAACAAATGTTTACATAGACTTTAATGGTGATAAAGGATTCTAAGAGCACTGTGGGTTATCTAAAATGAAAGCACAACAAAGGATTACATGTTTTTTCAGGTTTTATTTTTTCATGTGCATCTTAATAAATAAAAGAGAAGAAAATATCTACAAAATGTTTATACTTTTTTTTTTTTTAAAGACATAAATTATAAAGTTACCATCTCTGTACCCAGTCAGGCTCCGCCGTGTCCATTTCACAGATGAAATCATTTCTAGTGAACCTCGGGCTTTGTAAGGCCGAAGCTGTATGGACTTCAGAGGAACAATAAACACAATGTAACCTTTCAGAGCAGACCTCCTTCTCTTCTCCCTTCCGATTCATCATCTCCGAGACCTGTCCATCAACCCTGCGGGCCACTCACCTCCCGCTGGTCTCCATGGCCCACAACTCCCTTCCATTACAGAGATAAAGGTCTCTGATCTTCCTGCTTCCGTTCAGCCGGGCCTTACTAATTAAAAGCTTTTAATTATTCACATTAAACCTCGGCGGGTGATCTGCTTCATAACATTGTTACGTTCCTTCTCCTAATAATGGGAGAAAACGATTCTGGTGAAAGTAAAGGGCCGCCAGACAAACATTTATTTCTGTAATAGAGCAATTAATCGCATTTCTGGCTGGAAGCGTTTCAGGAGTTCATCATGGCCAAAGGTAACTGGGTTCAAGTTCTGGATTTGGAAGGAAACATTTTTGTGTGCGTTGAAAGTCCTCAACTGCCAAACTCAAGTACAGGGATGGTAAGAGTCTGGAATAGATGGTGACAAAGGACTGAACCTAAGGTCACTTCTGATGGATATATAAAGAGTAAAATAAGGACAAAAGTTTCCTTTTTTAAAAGAAAATACTGCTTTTATATTCCTATTAGTGCTGGTCACCTGACAAAAGGCCTAATCAAGAGGTTATCCACCATTCACCTCTACATCCCTCATCCACTGCTTACCTCTACATCCCTCATCCACTGCTCACCACTACATCCCTCATCCACTGCTCACCTCTACATCCCTCGTCCACTGCTCACCTCTACATTTCTGGTCCACTGCTCATCTGCGCACCACATCCACTGCTCACCTCTACATCGCTTATCCACTGCTCACCTCTACGTCCCTCATCCACTGCGCACCACTACATCCCTCGTCCACTGCTCACCTCTACATCCCCCATCCACTGCTCACCTCTACATCCCTCATCCACTGCTCACCTCTACATCCCTCATCCACTGCTCACCTCTACATCCCTCGTCCACTGCTCACCTCTACATCCCCCATCCACTGCTCACCTCTACATCCCTCATCCACTGCTCACCTCTACATCCCTCATCCACTGCTCACCACTACATCCCTCATCCACTTCTCACCTCTACATCCCTCATCCACTGCTCACCTCTACATTTCTGGTCCACTGCTCATCTGCGCACCACATCCACTGCTCACCTCTACATCGCTTATCCACTGCTCACCTCTACGTCCCTCATCCACTGCGCACCACTACATCCCTCGTCCACTGCTCACCTCTACATCCACCATCCACTGCTCACCTCTACATCCCTCATCCACTGCTCACCTCTACATCCCTCATCCACTGCGCACCACTACATCCCTCGTCCACTGCTCACCTCTACATCCCCCATCCACTGCTCACCTCTACATCCCTCATCCACTGCTCACCTCTACATCCCTCATCCACTGCTCACCTCTACATCCCTCATCCACTGCTCACCTCTACATCCCTCATCCACTGCTCACCTCTACATCCCTCATTCACTGCTCACCTCTACATCCCTCATCCACTGCTCACCTCTGCATCCCTCATCCACTGCTCACCTCTACATCCCTCGTCCACTGCTCACCTCTACATCCCTCATCCACTGCTTACATCTACATCCCTCGTCCACTGCTCACCACTACATCCCTCGTCCACTGCTCACCTCTACATCCCTCATCCACTGCTCACCTCTACATCCCTCATCCACTGCTCACCTCTACATCCCTCATCCACTGCTCACCTCTACATCCCTCATCCACTGCTCACCTTTACATCCCTCATCTACTGCTCACCTCTACATCGCTCATCCACTGCTCACCTCTGCATCCCTCATCCACTGCTCACCTCTACATCCCTCATCCACTGCTCACCTCTTCATCCCTCATCCACTGCTCACCTCTACATCCTTCATCCACTGCTCACCTCTACATCCCTCGTCCACTGCTCACCTCTACATCCCTCGTCCACTGCTCACCTCTACATCCCTCATCCACTGCTCACCTCTGCATCCCTCATCCACTTCTCACCTCTGCATCCCTCATCCACTGCTCACCTCTACATCCCTCATCCACTGTTCACCTCTACATCCCTCATGCACTGCTCACCTCTACATTCCTTGTCCACTGCTCACCTCTACATTCCTCGTCCACTGCTCACCTCTACATCCCTCGTCCACTGCTCACCTCTACATCCCTCATCCACTGCTCACCTCTACATCCCTCATCCACTGCTCACCTCTGCATCCCTCATCCACTGCTCACCTCTACATCCCTCATCCACTGCTCACCTCTACATCCCTCATGCACTGCTCACCTCTACATCCCTCGTCCACTGCTCACCTCTACATCCCTCATCCACTGCTCACCTCTGCATCCCTCATCCACTGCTCACCTCTACATTCCTCGTCCACTGCTCCTCTTTACATTCCTCGTCCACTGCTCACCTCTACATCCCTCATCCACTGCTCACCTCTACATCCCTCATCCACTGCTCACCTCTGCATCCCTCATCCACTGCTCACCTCTACATCCCTCATCCACTGCTCACCTCTACATCCCTCATCCACTGCTCACCTCTGCATCCCTCATCCACTTCTCACCTCTGCATCCCTCATCCACTGCTCACCTCTACATCCCTCATCCACTGTTCACCTCTACATCCCTCATGCACTGCTCACCTCTACATTCCTTGTCCACTGCTCACCTCTACATTCCTCGTCCACTGCTCACCTCTACATCCCTCGTCCACTGCTCACCTCTACATCCCTCATCCACTTCTCACCTCTACATCCCTCATCCACTGCTCACCTCTGCATCCCTCATCCACTGCTCACCTCTACATCCCTCATCCACTGCTCACCTCTACATCCCTCATGCACTGCTCACCTCTACATCCCTCGTCCACTGCTCACCTCTACATCCCTCATCCACTGCTCACCTCTGCATCCCTCATCCACTTCTCACCTCTACATCCCTCATCCACTGCTCACCTCTACATTTCTGGTCCACTGCTCATCTGCGCACCACATCCACTGCTCACCTCTACATCGCTTATCCACTGCTCACCTCTACGTCCCTCATCCACTGCGCACCACTACATCCCTCGTCCACTGCTCACCTCTACATCCACCATCCACTGCTCACCTCTACATCCCTCATCCACTGCTCACCTCTACATCCCTCATCCACTGCGCACCACTACATCCCTCGTCCACTGCTCACCTCTACATCCCCCATCCACTGCTCACCTCTACATCCCTCATCCACTGCTCACCTCTACATCCCTCATCCACTGCTCACCTCTACATCCCTCATCCACTGCTCACCTCTACATCCCTCATCCACTGCTCACCTCTACATCCCTCATTCACTGCTCACCTCTACATCCCTCATCCACTGCTCACCTCTGCATCCCTCATCCACTGCTCACCTCTACATCCCTCGTCCACTGCTCACCTCTACATCCCTCATCCACTGCTTACATCTACATCCCTCGTCCACTGCTCACCACTACATCCTTCGTCCACTGCTCACCTCTACATCCCTCATCCACTGCTCACCTCTACATCCCTCATCCACTGCTCACCTCTACATCCCTCATCCACTGCTCACCTCTACATCCCTCATCCACTGCTCACCTTTACATCCCTCATCTACTGCTCACCTCTACATCGCTCATCCACTGCTCACCTCTGCATCCCTCATCCACTGCTCACCTCTACATCCCTCATCCACTGCTCACCTCTTCATCCCTCATCCACTGCTCACCTCTACATCCTTCATCCACTGCTCACCTCTACATCCCTCGTCCACTGCTCACCTCTACATCCCTCGTCCACTGCTCACCTCTACATCCCTCGTCCACTGCTCACCTCTACATCCCTCATCCACTGCTCACCTCTGCATCCCTCATCCACTTCTCACCTCTGCATCCCTCATCCACTGCTCACCTCTACATCCCTCATCCACTGTTCACCTCTACATCCCTCATGCACTGCTCACCTCTACATTCCTTGTCCACTGCTCACCTCTACATTCCTCGTCCACTGCTCACCTCTACATCCCTCGTCCACTGCTCACCTCTACATCCCTCATCCACTGCTCACCTCTACATCCCTCATCCACTGCTCACCTCTGCATCCCTCATCCACTGCTCACCTCTACATCCCTCATCCACTGCTCACCTCTACATCCCTCATGCACTGCTCACCTCTACATCCCTCGTCCACTGCTCACCTCTACATCCCTCATCCACTGCTCACCTCTGCATCCCTCATCCACTGCTCACCTCTACATTCCTCGTCCACTGCTCCTCTTTACATTCCTCGTCCACTGCTCACCTCTACATCCCTCATCCACTGCTCACCTCTACATCCCTCATCCACTGCTCACCTCTGCATCCCTCATCCACTGCTCACCTCTACATCCCTCATCCACTGCTCACCTCTACATCCCTCATCCACTGCTCACCTCTGCATCCCTCATCCACTTCTCACCTCTGCATCCCTCATCCACTGCTCACCTCTACATCCCTCATCCACTGTTCACCTCTACATCCCTCATGCACTGCTCACCTCTACATTCCTTGTCCACTGCTCACCTCTACATTCCTCGTCCACTGCTCACCTCTACATCCCTCGTCCACTGCTCACCTCTACATCCCTCATCCACTTCTCACCTCTACATCCCTCATCCACTGCTCACCTCTGCATCCCTCATCCACTGCTCACCTCTACATCCCTCATCCACTGCTCACCTCTACATCCCTCATGCACTGCTCACCTCTACATCCCTCGTCCACTGCTCACCTCTACATCCCTCATCCACTGCTCACCTCTGCATCCCTCATCCACTGCTCACCTCTACATCCCTCATCCACTGCTCACCTCTACATCCCTCATGCACTGCTCACCTCTACATCCCTCGTCCACTGCTCACCTCTACATCCCTCATCCACTGCTCACCTCTGCATCCCTCATCCACTGCTCACCTCTACATTCCTCGTCCACTGCTCCTCTTTACATTCCTCGTCCACTGCTCACCTCTACATCCCTCATCCACTGCTCACCTCTACATCCCTCATCCACTGCTCACCTCTGCATCCCTCATCCACTGCTCACCTCTACATCCCTCATCCACTGCTCACCTCTACATCCCTCATCCACTGCTCACCTCTACATCCCTCATCCACTGCTCACCTCTACATCCCTCGTCCACTGCTCACCTCTACATCCCTCGTCCACTGCTCACCTCTACATTCCTCGTCCACTGCTCCTCTTTACATTCCTCGTCCACTGCTCACCTCTACATCCCTCATCCACTGCTCACCTCTACATCCCTCATCCACTGCTCACCTCTGCATCTCTCATCCACTGCTCACCTCTACATCCCTCATCCACTGCTCACCTCTACATCCCTCATCCACTGCTCACCTCTACATTCCTCGTCCACTGCTCACCTCTACATCCCTCATCCACTGATCACCTCTACATCCCTCATCCACTGCTCACCTCTATATCCCTCATCCACTGCTCACCTCTACATCCCTCATCCACTGCTCACCTCTACATCCCTCGTCCACTGCTCACCTCTACATCCCTCGTCCACTGCTCACCTCTACATCCCTCATCCACTGCTCACCTCTACATCCCTTATCCACTGTTCACCTCTACATCCCTCATCCACTGCTCACCTCTACATCCCTTATGCACTGCTCACCTCTACATTCCTCGTCCACTGCTCACCTCTACACCCCTCATCCACTGCTCACCTCTACATCCCTCATCCACTGCTCACCTCTACATCCCTCATCCACTGCTCACCTCTACATCCCTCATCCACTTCTCACCTTTACATCCCTCATCTACTGCTCACCTCTGCATCCCTCATCCACTGCTCACCTCTACATCCCTCATCCACTGCTCACCTCTACATCCCTCGTCCACTGCTCACCTCTACATCCCACATTGGGAAAGAAGAGGAGAGGATGGAGGAGAGGAGATAAAAAGAGAAAATATAAGAAAGGAAATTAGAAAGGAGAGAAGAAATGAGAAGAGATGAGAGCTAAGGAGAGGAAAGGAGAAAAGAGAATGAAGGAGATAAAAGGAGAAAGGAGAGGAAAGGAGAAAGAAGGAGAGAGGAGAGGAAAGGAGACAGCAGAGGAACTAAATTCGGAAAGAAGAGGAGGGGATGAAGGAGAGGAGAGGAAAAGAGAAAAGACAGAAAAATAAATTAGAAGGGAGAGGAGAAGAAATAACAGGAGATGACAGCTGAGGGGGGGGGGGGGGGGGAGAATAGAGGAGAGGAAAGGAAAGGAGAAAAAAGGAGAGAGGAGAGGAAAGGAGAAAGCAGATGAATGAAATTGGGAAAGAAGAGGAGGAAATGGAGGAGAAGAGAGGAAAAGAGAAAATATAAGAAAGAAAATTAGAAAGGAGAGGAGATGAGAGCCAATAAGAGGAAAAGAGAAAAGAGGAGAGGACAGGAGGAAAGAAAAGGAGAAAGGAGAGGAAAGGAGAAAGCAGAGGAATGAAATTGGGAAAGAAGAGAAGGGGATGGAGGAGAGGAGAGGAAAAGAGAAAAGATAGGAAAGGAAATTAGAAAGAAGAGGAGAAGAAATGACAGGAGATGAGAGCTAAGGAGAGGAAAGGAGAAACGAAAATGGAGGAGAGGAAAGGAGAAAAGAGAATGGAGGAAAGAAAAGGAGAAAGGAAAGGAGAAAACAGAGGAACAACATTGGGAAAGAAGAGAATGGGATGGAGGAGAGGAAAAGAAAAAAGATAAGAAATGAAATTAGAAAGGAGAGGAGAAGAAATGAAAAGAGATGAGAGCTGAGGAGAGAAAAGGTGAATAGAGGAGAGGAAAGGATAAAAGAGAATAAAGGAGAGAAGAGGAGAAATGAGAGGAAAGGAGAAAAGAGGAGAGAGCAGTGGAAAGAAGAAAGCACAGGAAAGAAATTGGGACAGAAGACAAAAGGAAAGGAGAAGAGGAGAGAAAATCAGAAAATATTGGGAAGGAAATTAGAAAGGAGAGAAAAAATGAGAGGAGATGAGAGCTGAGGATAGTAAAGGAAAAGGGAGAGAAAAGGAGAAAAGAGAATAGAGGATAAGAAAGGAGAAAGCTGAGGAAAGAAATTGAGAAATAAGAGGAGGTGATTATGGAGAAAGCAGAAGAAAAGAAAAAGGAGAGAAAATTAAAATAAAAAAAGAGAGGAGAAGAAAGGGAAAATGAAAGGAGGTGAGAGCCAAGGAGAAAGGAGAGGAGATGATAAAGGAAAGGATAGGATGGGAAATGACAAAGGGCAGGAAATAAAAGTAGCAAGGAGAGGAGAGGAAAAAAAAGAAGGAAAAATATAAGGAGAGGAGGGAGACCAGAGAAGAAGAATGGAAAACGATAAGACAAGAGAATAGGAAGGGAGAAAGGACAGGAAAAAAAAGAAAGAAGATAGAAGAGGAGAGGATAAAATAGAGTAAAGGAGAATGGAGAGGAAAGAAAGGTGAGGGAAGGATAGGAAAAGAAATGAGGAGAAAAAAATAGGAGGAGATGAAAGGAGAGGAAAGAAAATGAGAGAAAAATGAAAGAATAAATGGGAGGAAAGTAAAGAGTAGAGAAAAGGAGAAGAAAGAAGTATCAGAAATGAAAGGAGAGGAGTAAAGGAAGGAAATATGAGAAAAGGAAAAGAGAAGAAAGAAGAGGAGGATGATAAAGAAGAGAAGGGAGAGGAAAGAGAAAGGAGGGAAAAGGAAGGAGAGACTAGAAAATAAGAGAGGATAAAGGAGACAGAGAGGAAAGAAAAAGAGACAGAAGAGGAGGAGATAAAGTAGAGGAAAGGAAAAGAAAGAAAGAGAAATGAAAACAGAGGAAGGAGACAAGAAAAGAGCAAAGAAGAAAGGACATGGAAAAAAGGAGATAGAAGAGAGCACAAAGGGGAGAAAATGAGAGAGGAGACTCAGGAGAGTAAAATTAAAGAAGAGAAATGAAAGGAGATAAAGGAGACAAGATACAGAGCCTTGAAAAAGTATTCATACCCCTTGATATTTCCCACATTTTGTCATGTTACAACAAAAACCGTAAATTTATTTTATTGGGATTTTATGTGATAGACCGACACAAAGTGGCCATAATTGTGAAGTGGAAGGAAAATGATAAATGATACAAATAAATCTGTGAAAAGTGTGGCTGCATTTGTATTCACCCCCCGGGGTCAATACTTTGTAGAACCGCCTTTCCCTGCAATTACAGCTGCAAGTCTTTTTGGGAATGTCTCTACCAGCTTTGCACATCTAGAGAGGACATTTCTGCCCATTCTTCTCAAGTTCTGTCAGATTGGATGGAGAGCGTCTGTGAACAGCAATTTTCAAGTCTTGCCACAGATTCTCATTTGGATTTAGGTCTGGACATTGACTGGGCCATTCTAACACATGAATATGCTTTGATGCAATCCATTCCATTGTAGCTCTGGCTGGATGTTTCGCTCTGTGAGATGGTCAAAGCTTGGGAGATTTTTTTATAACCTAACCCTGCTTTACCCTTCTCCACAACTTTATCCCTGACCTGTCTGGTGTGTTCCTTGGCCTTCGTGATGCTGTTTGTCCACTAAGGATCTCTAACTAACCTAGCCTGAGGGCTTCACAGAACAGCTGTATTTATACTGAGATTACATGACACACAGGTGGACTCTATTTACTAATTAGGTGACCTCTGAAGGTAATTGGTTCCTCTAGATTTTAGTTAGGGGTATCAGAGTAAAGGGGGGTGAATACAAATGCAGCCACACTTTTTACAGATTTATTTGTATCATTTATCATTTTCCTTCCACTTCACAATTATGTGTGGGTCTATCATATAAAATCCCAATAAAATACATTTACCTTTTTGGCTGTAACATGACACTATGTGGAAAATGTCAAGGGGTGTGAATACTTTTTCAAGGCACTGTAAGAGGAAAGGAAAGACAAAAAGGAGAGGATAACAGAGAAGAAAGCAGAGAGGAGTGGAAAGTAGAGGAGAGAAGTATGAGAAATGAAAGGAGAAGGAAAAGAGGGAAAAGAAATATTAAAAGAAGAGACAAGGATAAAGGAGAGGATATAAGAGGAGAAGGGATAATAAAGGAAAAGAGAAAGGAGAAAAGGAGAGAATAGGAAATGAGAAAGGAAACAGGAGTGGAGAGGAAAGTAGAAAAAGGAGACGAGGGGAGAAAATGAAGTGAGAAGGAAATGGAGAGGAAAGGCAAAAAGAAAGGAAAAGGAAATTAAAGGAAATTTGTTTTCAGAGCTCTCTATTAACCACTTCTCGACCGGAAGGATTTTCCCCCTTAATGACCAGGCCATATTTTGCGGGTTCGGCACTGCGTTACTTTAACTGACAATTGCGCGGTCGTGCGGCGCTGTACCCAAATAAAATTTACGTCCTTTTTTCCCACAAATAGAGCTTTCTTTTGGTGGTATTTGATCACCTCTGCGATTTTTATTTTTTGCGCTATAAGCAACAATTCTGAAAAAAAAAAACAATATTTTTCACATTCTGCTATATAACATTCCCCATTAAAAAAAAATTAAAATCAAAATTTTTCATCATTTTTAGGCCAATTTGTTTTCTGCTACATATTTTTGATAAAAAATCCCAATAAGCGTATTTCGATTGGTTTGCGCAAAAGTTATCGCGTCTACAAACTAGGGGAAAGATTTGTCATTTTTATTTATTTCATTTTTTTTACTAGTAATGGCGGCGATCAGCGCTTTTTAGCAGGACTGCGACATTGCGGTTGACAGATCAGACCCCTAACTGACATTTTTAACACTTTTTTTGGGGGGGGGGGGGGACCAGTGACATTACCACAGTAATCAGTGCTAAAAATATGCACTGTCACTGTACTAATGACACTGGCAGGGGAGGGGTTAACCTAGGGGTGATCAAAGGGTTTATTGTGAGCCTAGGGGGGTGTTTTCGAACTGTGTGGGGGAGGGGCTTGTGAAATGATCATAGAGACCTGTGATCCTATATAGAAGGATAACAGAGGCTCTGTGATCATTTCAGAGAGAAGAACGGTCGGCTGTGTTTACAACATCTGACCGCTCTCTCTCTCAGCAGGAAGCGATCGCGGATGGCTGGCGGCAATCGGTGCCGTGGATCGGCGTCCCCGCTGCCTAGTGGGGGCGAGAATGTCCCTAGGGGTGCTTTCTATCTGGGGGGGGGGGAATGGGCTTTCTTCATGAACACAGAGACCTAAATAAGAGGAACACAGGATCCCTGTGTTCAGGGCTGTCTTTAATACTTATTGGACCCTGGGCAAAACATTTTTTGCCCCCCCCCCCTCCCCAAATACACTTATCAGCTATTTGCAGGAAGTGTGTGCTCAAGGGGCAGCTGCTTTGGGCCTCACTCATAATGACTGAGCTCGGGGCAGCTGCCCCTTTTGCCCTGCGTTAAAGACGGCCCTGCCTGTGTTCATTACTGACACAACAGCAGACTGCCCTCAGGGCCATCTTACTGATTGGGCACACTGGGCAGTTGCCCAGGGGGCCCCACCTGCCCAGCGACCCAGCCCTAGCCAAGCATTAGTCCCGAATTCCGTGTGCGTCCTGCCTCCAAACTTAGCTGGTGGCAAGCGCCTGTCGGCCCTGTGCTGCTCTCTGGCCACTTGGGGCCGTGGAGGGGAAGCCCACAACTGCAGGAATGCCTGTCCGCCTCCACGGCAACAGGCGCACACAGGACAGTCGAGTCTGACTCCCGTCTGTGTGTGTGTTCACCGGACCCAGCCGCCCACCTAGACTTGACAAAGAGCAGGCGCGCAAAATATGTAGTCAAGGCAACAAGGAGAAGTTGGAGTTCCACGCTAATTCCTGGTCAGGGCGTGGTTGCCTGACGACTGTGTGACGTTTATCCCGAAAGCGGTGCGGACTTCGGCGCTTGTGTGGAACGGCCGACACACACGCCAACCATCTACCCGGCTCCGCTCCTCTCTTCCACCAGGGATCCATCCATCTATCCCAGGGGTTTTCTTACCCCCTAAGAGGTACCTAAATATAGGGTCTACCCACTCTATTGATCCTTCCGGGACCCTCACAATGTCCTCACTGACATCCAGGACCAGACGACTATACTCTGTTTCATCCATTTTATCTGGTAATATGAATAAATCAATTTTATCTACCCCCCTGCTGACCGTAGTTACATTTTGGGGTGATTATCCATTTATATCACTCTTGTTGATTTTGAACTACTACCTACTCAGCAATGAAAGCCCAAATGTAAAAATTGTAAACTGATTTATAAATGTGTGCCTATATTGTGATCCTGCCTAATACGACAGATTTCCTTTATTGCTATTTTGCTGCAGGGCCGTGTGATGATCAGTGTGACAGTATTCACCGTCACTGGAATTTAAAGACAGATAAGTCATGGTTTGGATTGCTTCATATTTGCCAGCAATATCTCCATATAGAAATATTAAGATTTGTTCCCATTTGCCATGAAATCTGTAATTCCTAAATGCTGTGTATATTACACATCTTTCAATGTCAGCAAGGTTTTCCTTTTGTTTGTGTATTGGGAATGTGGATTGCCCTGTCTCATTGTAAGTGCTAATGACCTCCCATTGTTCTGTGTCTGGCTATTGTGTACATTGATTGCCCCCTGGGGGCTTCTGTCTCATTACACATAACAGTCCTTCTGGTCAAGCTATCGGACCAATCATTGCTGACTCATTTTCAAGTCCTCATTTGCATGGCTAAGGAGGACCTGAAGGGGAACTGCAGGTACTTTACAATTGACCAATAGGAAAGCGGTTGTTGGGGGCGGATGTTCCAAATTCTGTATATAAGTCTTGTTCAATAAAGTTGTTGGAGAGTTCCTTCACCTCAATCTAGAGTCCTGTCTCTTATTGGGGGAATCTGCTGCAAGGGATTGCTATGTCCTCCATACTCCCTTGGATAATCACTGAGCTCTTGTAAGAGCTTGTGTAAGAGCTTGTTCATGCTGCACTCTCTGGGGAAAGAGAGGTTCACCCACAGGAACGTGGAGCCTTGTCGTAGGTCCAGGGTGGGTAGGAGACTGCAAGACCCTAACCAAGCTGCGGCGGTTTGTGGGGTCTGAAGTGGTTACGGTGTCTGGTGGAGTGCTTGGAGTCCCTCGGGAAGCACTAGGAGCCTCTGTCAACGGAGGTACCCGGTCAGGGGCGCCCTGTTCCATTACAATCAGCCCGCATCTTCTCCCCCAAGCATGAAGCTTCACTACGGGATGGTTCTATCTGCATCAAAGATTGAAAAAAGGTCCAAATGTATGGTTTTTATCTCTGGAAATCATCTGGCTATTGTTGTTAAAGAATCAGAGATGGTACTGATTACAACACAAGCTATTTCATTGTTTAATGACATTTTAAAACAGCAAAAAAAAGCTTTTAAGTCCATTAGTGCCGAGACAAAACAAAGAGAAGATTCTGACAACATGGCAGACGTGTCCCTCGTGTTTTGTGATTAGGAGAAAGCAATAAGAAGACTCGTAGATTGTTCTTCCAATGTGTTGGGAAATGGATTCCTGGAACACATCAGAAGCATTATACAGCAATCTACGACAAAGTGCTACATTGTATCCAATCCAGACTTCTGATTGGTTACTCTGGGTTTTTCTTCTAACATTACAATAGTGATTCCATCCTTTGTATCCTCCGGTGGGGGTGTGATAGTGCCGGACTATCGAGTGTGGAAGCTGCTTTTATTGAATAAAGTCAATTCTTCTTGTAGGAGGTGAGATGATGATGAAAGTAAGGTGTGGTTGGACCTGGTTCTGGATCAAGTGCTACCCCTCGGATCGCAATAGTGTAACAGAAGAACAACTTCTAACGTTCACATCTCTTTAAATTCTTCTAACGTACATGTAGCACCCTCCTAGGTAGGTGCTAGTGAGAGAGTATAGTTTTGAGCTCTGCCTGCTTACCAGAGGGGCGGCAGGTAAATCTATATTGCTCTCTGCCTATCAGGGAGCAGGATCTGTTAGTGAGGTCTGCTCATTGTGCTCAGTATGCGATTCATTCAGTCTGAAGTGTGTTTCATGCTGGTCTAATAGGGAGGCATGTTGGACAGTGGGAAGAAACCTGACAAATGGGTGCATAGGCTTTTATACAGTCCTGGTGATTGTTGGCAGAGAGCAGGTCGCCTCGGTGCATTCTGGGATACTGTATAAAAGCCAGGAGCACATGTGCTGTGGGGTCTTTCGCTGGAGAGGGGAGTCCCGGAGGGAGGGGGGTCTCCTCTGTACAGGTGTCATGCAGTCGCAGGAGACAGTCATGAGGACCAGAGGAGCAGCTGAGAGGAGCTGAACCCTGAGGTCCAGGAGAGCTGACTGAGAGGGGAGACCCTGGGACTGCAGTATCCTGAGTACAGGGACTGATGTCAAGGGGCCTGACCTGAGGGGGACCACCCCTGCTCGTAGGATAGTCAGTGGACGAGTGTCAGCAGAGGAAGAGAAAGAAGATACTGGGAAGAGTGTCTCGAAGATAATTGTTTGTTCACAGAGTCGTCTGAGGAAAAGAGACTCAATCTAAATTCATCCAAAGTGGCAGGGTGGATCAACAGCCTGGCTGTATCAGAAGATAGGAGTCCTCAACATTGTCTATAGTTAAATTGGAGTATCCCACTGTTTCCTTCTCCTATCCCCAATTGATATGATGCCACTTCCTCTCAGCACATAGGAGGTAGGGAAGAATAGTGACACCTGCAAACCACAGTAATTAAAATGTTAAGGCCAGCGCTACAGTGACGGCGGTCTTAACATCTTATGGCAGATGAGATTTAATGTAGAAAAATGTAAAGTAATGCACTTGGGGGCCAGAAACCAGAAAGCAAGCTACTCACTAGGGGGGGAACCTCTGGGTGAGTCTAGGATGGAAAGGGACCTGGAGGTACTGGTAGACAACAGGCTTGGAAGTGGCATGCAATGCCAAGCCCCTGCAAGCAAAGCCAACAGAATACTGGGTTGTATAAAAAAGGGGATTCACTCCAGAAATAAAGAGATTATTCTTCCACTCTACAAGACTCTGGTCCGGCCACATCTGGAGTATGCTGTCCAGTTCTGGGCACCGGTCCTCAGGAAGGATGTGCTGGAACTGGAAAAAGTCCAGAGAAGGGCAACAAAAATAATTAGGGGAATGGAGGACATCAGCTATGAGGAAAGACTACAAGCACTGAACCTATTCTCTCTGGAGAAGAGACGATTGAGGGGGGATATGATATCAATGTACAAATACTGTACTGGCGACCCTAGCATATGGAAAAACCTATTCAGAGAAAGGAGATACAATAAGACACGTGGCCACTCACTAAAACTTGAGGAAAGGCGGTTTAACCTTAAAGTGCGTAAGGGGTTCTTCACTGTAAGAGCGGTAAGGATGTGGAATTCTCTTCCGCAAGCAGTCGTATCAGCGGGGAGCATTGATAGTTTCAAAAAACTATTGGATGGACACCTTAACCACTTGCCTACAGTGCACTTTCACCCCCTTCCTGCCCAGACCGATTTTCAGCTTTCAGCGCTCTCACACTTTGACTGAGAATTACTCAGTCATGCAACACTGTACCCATACAAAAATTGTGTCCTTTTTTTCACACAAATAGAGCTTTCTTTTGATGGTATTTGATCAATACTGGGTTTTTTATTTTTTGTGCTATAAATAAAAAAAGACTGAAAATATCGTGAAAAAACGCATTTTTCTTTGTTTCTGTCATAAAATTTTGCAAATTAGTCATTTTTCTTCACAAATTTTGGCCAAAATTTATACTGCTACTTATCTTTGGTAAAAAAAAACCAAATAAGTGTATATTATTTGGTCTTTGTGAAAGTTATAGAGTCCACAAGTTATGGTGCTATTCATTGAAAATTGATCACACTTGATCACACCTGATGTACTGAAGGCCTATCTCATTTCTTGAGACACTAAAAGGTCAGGAAAGTACAAATACCCGCCAAATGACCCCTTTTTGGAAAGTAGACATTCCAAGGTATTTAATAAGGGGCATGGTGAGTTTTTTGAAGTTGTAATTTTTTCCCACAATGCTTTGCAAAATGAAGATTTATTTTTTTTTATTTATTTTTTTTTACAAATTGCCGTATTAACAGGTTATTTCTCTCACACAGCACATGTATACTTGCAACTACACCCCAAAACACATTCTACTACTCCGCCTGAGTATGGCGATACCACATGTGTGAGACTTTTTCACAGCCTGGCCACATACAGAGGCCTAACATCCGAGTAGCAGCGTCCGGCATTCTAGGAGCACAAATTACACATATAATTTCCTGACAACCTATCGCACTTTTGAAGGCCCTGGAGCACCAGGACAATGGAAACCCCCATAAAATGACCCCATTTTGGAAAGCAAACAGCCCAACGTATAATTTTTGAGGCATAATGAGTCTTTTGAATATGTCATTTTTTTCCACAAGTTTTTGGAAAATGTGGAAAGAAAATGAAAACACATTTTTTTTACACAAAGCTGTCCATTTATGCAATATTTCTAACACATCGCATGTACATAGCAAAACTTGCACCCCAAAATACATTCTGCTATTCCTCCTGAGTATGGCGATACCACATGTGTAACACTTTTTCACAGCCTGGCCACATACATAGGCCTCACATCCAAGTAGCGCTTTACACAAAGTTGTCCATTTATCCACTTTAAGACTGGGCCTATTTTTGACACTTGGTGTTTACAAGGTAAAATCATTTTTTTTGCTAGAAAACTACTTTGAACCCCCAAACATTATATATTTTTTTTTAGCAGAGACCCTAGAGAATAAAATGGAGATCGTTGCAATATTTTTTATCACACCATATTTGCGCAGCAGTCTTCCAAATGCGATTTTTTTGAAAAAAATTCACTTTTTTGAACTAAAAAATAAGAAAACAGTAAATGTAGCCCAATTTTTTTCCATAATGTGAAAGATAATGTTACGCCAAGTAATTAGATACCCAACATGTCATGCTTCAAAATTGCGCATGCTCACAGAATGGCGCCAAACATTGGTACTTAAAAATCCCCATAGGCAACATTTTAAAAATTTCTGCAGGTTACTAGCTTAGAGTTACAGAGGAGGTCTAGGGCTCAAATTATTGCACTCGCTCTAACGATCGCGGCGATACCTCACATGTATGGTTTGAACACCGTTTACATATGTGGGAGGGACTTGCGTATGCGTTTGCTTCTGCGCGCGAGCTAACGGGGACAGGGCGCTTTAATTTTTTTTTTTTTTTCCTATTTATTTTATTTATTATTTTTTTTATTTTTACACAGTTTAAAAAAAAAATGTTTTGATAATTTTTTTCCTATTACAAGGAATGTAAACATCCCTTGTAATAGAAATAGGCATGACAGGTCCTCTTTATTGTGAGATCTGGGGTCAAAAAGACCTCACACCTCACAACTACACTAAAAAAGAAAAGAAAAAAAAAATTGTTGAAAGAGGAAAAAAAAAAAAGAAAAAAAAAAAAGCGGCCCTTTAAACCGGTTGCTAGGCAACGTCTTTTGACGTAGCTCCGGTCCTCCAAGACCATAGAGTTGAGTGAGGGCCATCTTGCCCTCACTCGACTTCCTGTCTCTGAGGATCCGGGACCGGATAGTTTTCCCCGCTGCCGGCGGGTCCGGTAAGCTGGGAAAACGTCTGGGACGCAGCAGGAGGGGGGGGGGGGGGCACCTCTTCCCCTGCACCGTAAGGGTAATTCCGTGGCGAATCCGCCACTGGGACCACCCTTATCTGAAAGCCGACCGCCCGCCGTTTCAAAAAATACCGGGGTTATGGGGGCTATCTGCTGCCATAACCCCAGTATTTAGCTTTTAATGGCCGACGCATATAGTCGTTAGGCGGTCAGTAAGTGATTGCATGTATATGGCAAACAGGTGACGATGACTGACGGGGTGACAGGTGACGATGACTGATGGGGTGACAGGTGACGATGACTGATGGGGTGACAGGTGACGATGATTGATGAGGTGACAGGTGATGATGATTGATGAGGTGACAGGTGACGATGATTGATGGGGTGACAGGTGACGATGATTGATGAGGTGACAGGTGATGATGATTGATGGGGTGACAGATGACGATGATTGATGGGGTGACAGATGACAGTCACTGACGGGGTGACATGTGACGATGATTGATGGGGTGTCAGGTGACGATGACTGATGGGGTGACAGGTGACGGTGATTGATGGGGTGACAGGTGACGGGCGATGGTCACTGATGGGTGACAGGTGACGGCCGATGGTGCACGGCGGTACTGATGGCAGTCTTTGGTGACCGGTGAACTTTAGGCTATGTTCACATGTGAGCGTAGCGATCATGGGCAGAATCACTGCGATTCTGCCCGCGATCCAGAAATCATTGCAAATTGCGGGGCGCCTGTGCGTTGCCCGTGATTTGCAATAGCACCCCAAACGCTGTGCGATGTTGCCGCCATTTCCGCCTGCCGAATCGCGGTAACATCTCGCGCAAACAACGCATGACGCTCCAAAGAAGCTCTTGTACCTTTTTTGGGCGTCATGCGTTGTTTGCGCGATGTTACCGCGATTCGGCAGGCGGAAATGGCGGCAACATCGCACAGCGTTTGGGGTGCTATTGCAAATCAGGGGCAACGAACAGGCGTCCCGCGATTTGCAATGATTTCCGGATCGCGGGCAGAATCGCAGTGATTCTGCCTGCGATCGCTGCGCTCACATGTGAACGTTATGGGTGTCAATTTCTGGGCACTGATGAGGTGACTGATTCACAGCCGATCACATAGTAAACAGTCACTGTCAGTGACTGTTTACTACCGCCGGTGACAGCTGTGTTCCTACGGAACACAGTGCCACCGACACGACCGCGCTGCGCGCTCCCGATCGCGCATGCGCGGTCATCTGGTGGGCGCCTTCATTGTGATCGGCTGTGTCATTGGAACACAGCCGATCACGTGGGAAACAGCCACGCCCATTGGCTGTTTCCCCCCTGCCGGTGACGGGGGATGTCCCGGGGACACCCCGACACCGGCAGTGCAGGGCGGCGCGCACGCGATCGCGCGCCTGCCCTGCTTAAAGTGCCGCCGTCATATGACGGCGGCCCAGGATAATGGTCGCTCCGCTCCGCCGTCATATGACGGCGGGCGGGCGGCAAGCGGTTAAAGACCACAACATACAGGGGTATACAATGTACAACATACAGGGGTATACAATGTACGGTTAAAAGCAAACACACACACACATCATAGGTTGAACTGGATGGACTTGTGTCTTTTTTCAGCCTCACTAACTATGTAACTATGTAACACTTATCAACTTCACAGGAGATCTTTATAATTTCCCCGCGGGTCTCCTGATGCGCTATACTTTAGCTCCATCTGGGACTCCTTCCCTCCGCCACACACCACGGCAAGACTAAGGGGGAAGGCTGTTAAAGCGCACCTCTCCATCCGGGACTCATGCGCCTACAGCAGGGGTGCCCAAACTTTTGAGGAGAGAGCAACACTTTAGCGCCTTGGTAACAATGGCCACAATGAGCGGAGCGGGCAGATAACAGGTCCATGTCCACACAGCATATGCAAAGCAGACACGGACAAAGCCCTATCTACTTGGAGGGGCTTTTAAACTAGGAGACGGGGGGGAGGGCTCAGAAGTAGAGTCAGTCAGGAGGGAGCAGAGGACTGAAGGCAGCTGTAGGGTCAGCAGCGACAGTAGGTCCACAATGTCAATTGGCAGGTCTGTGCGGGAAAATCTCAGACCAAACAGGAATAAACATAACCACCAATTGCGCTTAACTTCCTTAAAACTAAGAGGGGTATATGCTAATGCCAGGAGCCTAGCTAATAAAATGGATGAGTTGGAAATGTTAGTACATGAGGAGGACATAGACATTGTGGGAATAGCGGAGACTTGGTTCGACCCCTCACATGACTGGCTGGCCAATATCCAAGGGTATTCGGTGTACCGGAAGGACAGGGTAGGAAAAAGAGGGGGAGGGGTATGTCTCTATGTCAAGAACAATATAAAGGTGATTGAAAGGAGTGACATTACGGATGGGATGAGCATGGATTTAGAATCTGTGTGGGTTGAACTCCATAGGGAAGGAGAAAAGGGGAAAGTAATTGTGGGGGTTTGCTATAGGCCACCTAACCAAGGGGAGGAGGTAGAGCTGGAATTTTTAGCACTAATGGGTAAAGTGGCAAAATTGGGATCAGTCATCGTATTGGGGGACTTCAAATACCCCGACATTGACTGGGAAGAGGGGACTGCACACTCACAGAAGGCCCGCCTATTCACGGAAACCTTACAGGATAATTACATGTCACAGTTGGTGGATTCCCCTACTAGAGAAAACGCAGTCCTGGATCTATTGCTCACTAATGACCCAGACATAATCTCAGAGGTAGGAGTCCAGGACAACCTGGGCTCTAGCGATCACAGGATGATCACATTTAGTGTAAATAACAATATAACAAGGCAAGTGGGGAACATAAGAACCCTAAACTTCAGAAGGGCAAACTTTCCAAAATTGTACTCAATGATGGAAAGGGTAAACTGGGACCAAACCCTGGGATCCCTGACCACAGAGGAAAAATGGGAATGCTTTAGGAACATATTAGGCAAAGGCATCTTGCAGTGCATTCCTATGGGAAATAAATTTAGAAGAGACAAAGCCAAACCTGGCTGGCTAAACCGTAGCGTCAAAAAACTTATTAGGGGGAAAAAATTGGCCTTCAAGAAGTATAAATCAGAGGGCACAGTATCGGCTTTCGAGCAATACAAGGAGGCAAATAAGAAAAGTAAACACGAAATCAAGATGGCTAAAATCAACTTTGAGAGACAAATAGCGGAGGATAGTAAAAAAAAACCCAAAGAAATTCTTTAAATATATCAACAGCAAAAAAACTAGGGTAGAGCCTGTTGCACACATAATTAACAATGATGGGAGGATGGTTACAGAGGACACTGAAAAAGCAACCGTACTGAATGCTTTTTTCTCGTCAGTCTTTACACAGGAAAAGGAGGGGTACACTGACCATGACTGTATGGTTAGTAGTAATACACAGGACTTGCCACCATGGCTAACAGAGGGGGAAATCAGGGAAAGGCTGGATAAACTTAACACAAACAAATCACCAGGACCGGATGGCATACATCCGAGAGTACTCAAGGAACTCAGTAAGGTTATATCGAGACCACTGTTCCTGATCTTTGCAGACAGTATTAGGACAGGAGATGTACCAGGGGATTGGAAGAAAGCTAACGTGATTCCAATATTCAAAAAGGGCAGAGGCATATCCCGGGAAATTATAGGCCTGTCAGTTTGACATCAGTAGTATGTAAACTTCTGGAGGGGATGATAAGGGACTATATCGTAGAGTTTGCTAAGGACAACAACATCATCAGCAGTAATCAGCACGGGTTTACAAATGGGCGTTCTTGTCAAACCAATCTCCTAACATTCTACGAGGAGGTGAGCTGTGAGCTAGATAGGGGGAGACCAGTGGATGTGGTGTACTTGGATTTCGCTAAGGCGTTTGATACAGTTCCCCACAAGCGCTTAATTTATAAAATAAGGTCTGCAGGTATCGATAGCAGGGTTTGCTCTTGGATACGGAACTGGCTTAAAGGGCATGGCATGTCCAAAGAGTGGTAATAAACAGCGCTTACTCAGACTGGTCTGAGGTGGTAAGCGGGGTCCCCCAAGGCTCAGTCCTGGGACCAACCTTGTTCAATTTATTCATAAACAACATTGAGGACGGGATCAGTAGTTCGATATCAGTTTTTGCAGATGACACAAAATTGGGCAGGGCAATAACTTCACAACATGAAGCAGATATCCTACAGAATGACCTGGACAAAATAACAGAGTGGGCAACGACATGGCAAATGAGGTTTAACGTGGAGAAGTGTAAGGTTTTGCACTTGGGGACTAAAAACGTAAAAACACAATACACGTTATGAGGGGAACCCTTGGGGGAATCAAAAATGGAGAAGGATCTGGGAGTCTTGGTTGATGATAGATTAGGAAACAGCATGCAATGTCAAGCGGCAGCTTCCAAAGCCAACAGAATATTAGCATGCATAAAGAAAGGGATGTATTCCAGAGATAAGACTATAATCCTTCCACTTTATAAAACTCTGGTCCGACCACATCTGGAGTATTCTGTCCAGTTCTGGTCGCCAGTCTTCAGGAGGGATGTGTTGGAGCTGGAGAAAGTCCAGAGAAGGGCAACTAAACTAATTAGGGGATTGGAGGACCTTGACTATGAAGAGCGTCTACAATCGCTCGATTTATTCTCCCTGGAGAAGAGACGTCTGAGGGGGGACATGATAGCAATTTATAAATATCTTAATGGGGATCCCAGCTTAGAAAAGAAGCTGTTCATTCGAAGGGATTGCATGAGGACTCGAGGGCATACAATGCGATTAGAGGAGAAGCATTTTAACCTCAGGCAACGTGGGGGGTTCTTTACTGTTAGGGCAACAAGATTGTGGAATTCTCTACCACAAGAGGTGGTTTCTGCGGGTAGTATGGTGGCTTTCAAAAGACTCTTAGACTTACATCTCAAGGATCAGAACATTCAGGGGTATGTGAGATGATTACAGCCACACACACCTACACAGGTTGAACTAGATGGACTATTGTCTTTATTCAACCTCACCTACTATGTAACTATGTAACTATGTACTCTATGGGCCCTCTGATTCCCCTAGAATCAGAGGGACCATAGAGTAGTTCTGCTGGTGGGTTCTGCTGGCTGATATTTCTGGTTGTACTGCTGGCTAGTACTGCTAGTGGGTTCTGCTAGCTAGTACTGCTGGTGGGTACTGCTAGCTGGTGCTGGCCGGTACTGCTGGCTGTTACTGCTGGTGGGTTCCGCTGACTGGTACTGCTGGTGGGTACTGCTGGCTGGTACTGCTAGTGGGTTCTGCTGGCTGATACTGTTGGTGGGTACTGCTGGCTAGTACTGGTGGTGGGTTCTGCTGGCTGGTACTGCTGGTGGGTTCTGCTGGCTGGTACTATTAGCTGGTGCTGGTGGGTACTGCTGGTGGGTACTGCTGGCCAGTACTGCTAGCGGGTACTGCTGGCTGGTACTGATGGTGGGTACTGCTGGCTGGTGCTGGTGGGTACTGCTGGCCGGTGCTGGTGGGTACTGCTGTCTGGTACTGCTAGTTGGTACTTTTGGCTGGTACTGCTGGTGTGTTCTGCTGGCTGGTACTGCTGGCTGGTGCTGGTGGGCACTGCTCGGGGATACTGCTGGCTGGTACTGGTGGGTACTACTGGCAGGTACTTCTGGCTGGTACTGCTGGGTTCTTCTTGCGGGTACTGCTGGTGGGTACTACTGGCTGGTACTGTTGGTGGATATTGCTGGCTGGTGCTGGCAGGTACTGTTGGTGGGTATTGCAGGCTGGTGCTTGCGGGTACTGTTGGTGGGTATTGCTGGCTGGTGCTGATGGGTTCTGTTGGTGGGTACTACTGGCTGGTGCTGGTGGGTACTATTGGTGGATTCCCGACCCACCATTTCTGAGGATCGGCGTGACAGGAGCCGTGCTGGAGGAAGCAGAGCCGTTGCTTCCTGTATGGCTCCTGTCACAGGCAGAGGCAGAGTGCATTTGGTATCACTCCGCCTGTGACAGGAGCCAGCGCTATACAGGAAGCATCGGCTCTGCCTCCTCTAGTGCCGGCTTCGTTATTTACAGTGATGCTCGGGGATGGCAGGTCGGGGACCCGCCATCCCAGAGCAGGAGTCACTTTTCTCGGGGGGAGCAATTTCCCCGTTGCCCCCCCCTGGATCTGCCCCTGGGCTGTTGCGGCACTTCACAACCTATGAGGCATTGTAAAACTGACATTGACAGACTAGGGATAGTGGGAATTGTAGTTCCTAAACAACTGGAGGGCCATAGTTTGGAGAACCTTACCCTAGGGCATACTTCGCCTCACATGGGCCCACCAAGGTTACCCTCATGGTGTGGTCCTTGGCCATGCAAATGTTCCGTAAACCCAACCACTACTACCATGATCCATCCGCTATAGGGAAATCTTAACTGCCCCATTTTAGATACAATTTCTGACCCCAAAGTTTGGGCACATTATGGTGTAAAAAAAAAACCTTCAACATATAATGATTAATGGGGCTCTTCCTACTTTCCAGAAACTACTTTCAAATCTGACTTACCCAATTTGATGATGTTCCAATACTTTCAATTGCGCCAAGCTCCTTGACTTCAGTTTCCACATCCAATTATTCTATAGGGGATACTATTGAATAAAGAAAAAAGTCCACGTTTCTTGTAGGAGTGTGATGATGATAAACGTACTGTGTGCTTGGACCTGGTTCTGGGTCAAATGCTATCCTCTGATCATGATAACCCAACAGAAGGGCAATATCTAATGTTCATATCTCTTGAAATTCTCTTAAAACATGTTTTTGTTTATTGAAGTTCTTTCTCAGAGTTGAGCACATTTTTAGAGTGTCCTTCACCATACCTGGGTCCAACAAGGCTACTCCTAGGGTGTGGCCCTTGGCCACGGCCTTGCAGAGGTTTCATAAACCTAACCACTGGTCCTCTGGTCCATCCTCTATGGCAGGGGTGGGTAAACTCAATTTCATTGCAGGCCACATCAGCATTATGGTTGCCCTGAAAGGGCTGCAGTTGTATCTGTAAGACTAGATGTCCAGAGAACCCCATCTCTT